>NC_056740.1:63483461-63715961 GCF_019279795.1 Protopterus annectens | reverse complement strand
ACAAAGATATGCTTTCCTGTAATTACCCTTGTACTTGTAGCCTAGGTCATGGCACCAAAGGATCCATGGACCAACCCATCTACCCATTTATCAAATGAAATAAAGTCTCAACTTCACCTCATACCTAGCAGGATAAATGTCTTCCCATTAGAAATGGACCAAGTTTGCAATCAAAATGCAGCCTGCTCCCTGTAATGCACAGATGGCTGTAGTCATGTCTAAATCTTCAAATTTCTGCCTAAATATTATTCCCTCCATAATATATATGAAAAAACATCTGCTATTATTAAATGCAACCTGCCTTTTAAAAACAACTTTTCAGGAAATAATTTCCACAGCTTAACCCTCATATGCAGTTTGTCTCTGAAATAATCTGGAATGCATTGTATGTTAAAGATATGTAAACCATACTCCTAACACACATTAGTGTAAAAAGAGCTAGTAAGGTATAAAAGGACCCCATGCAGTTTAACAGTAACAAAATATGAAGTAATAATTTGACTATATCAAGACATAGAATCAATTAATACTGCCTGCGGCAGTTATTTTAGGCTGCATATCTCTGCAGACATGAGTTAAGCACAGAGACAAACACAGAGATTATAAATAGCACCCCCTCAAAGTAATGTTGAAGTTAAAGAGCTCTGGGAAAAATTATAATACTGTATTGAATTCTGTCCATGATGCCTATTATTCAGCAAGCTAATTAAAACCAGCAAAACAGGTTAGAGTAGGCAGCTTTCTAATGGTGAGTTCCGATGGGCTAATGGCCGATCAGAGTGCTAAGATATATAATTAAGCAATAATTCTTTTTCACGTAGGCTCTGCCATCAGATAAGGTCCCTACTCATAGAAGCTGCTTCTTTGTGCCTGAGCCTCTGAACATACATTAACAGCACTAGATCACAAATGTGCTCAGAAAATGAATCGGGTAATTATTAAGTAGCTAGAGATAAAAAAATAAACAGAACACAATATTAAATATATCGCATGCTCATGAGGCAACAGCCTTGCACCCACAATATGCACCTGCCTCTTGAAATAACCTACCATTGGACATGAGAAAGGAGCAACATTGTCTAATCTTCCAAAAAATTTAAGGAATACTTTGCTGAAATTAATAGCATTTTAATATTCTGGTTGCTACTATTTTCATACTTCTCAATTGTCCAAATTTTTGAAGAATGTCTAGACTTTTGCCTCATTGTCCTTAGTTGTTGAGAGACATAAGCACTTAACATTAAAGCCTTCACTGCAGGGCATATGTTTCCACTCGTGAGTAAAAACTGAACTGTACTTTATTCTCAGACTTTTTGCATTTATGCATAACTAGATTACTAAGTACTGTAATCGTATTATTTCAACATTAAATGTCTCTATATCTGTTTGTTACATCTTCAGTTGCTCTCTGAGCCCGGGGATTGGCTGACAATGACCTTTGGTCCAGCCCAACTAAAAGGTTAGCAAATAAGTAAAAAATAAACATGGTTACAACAAAACTGATGTTGTGATTATAAATGAAATAGCACCATGCAGTAAGTAGCCCCACAGTCAAAACTGCTCTGCAAAATAAGGAAAAAATGTCAGGCTCTCCCAAGTTCTAAAAATACAAAAGAAACTAATTCGCTGTTTTGACTTTCAGACCAAGTGCATTTATTTTATAGCTTATTTACCTTTAGACAACCAAATTGAAGGACATCTCCCTTTCAGAAGGGTTCTACTTGTCATGCAGTTCTATCGTGGTGTTGAGTGTAGCACTTATTTTGAGATTTGAACTGTCTTGCTCAAGATCACAATGTGCACTTAGATGTGGTGACATTACCACTTGTGGTTATCTAGAACTTTCTATTTCAGTGTTCTACACTCTACCCTCTCTACCTCCTAGAGTATTAAACTTTATTATAATACACTATAATGCATTATAATGAACATCAGGCTTTAAAAAAGTAAACCCACACCAAATAAACATGCTGGCTACCTGTTATTCTAAAATGGATTAAAAATGTAATAATAATAATAATAATAGTAATAATAATAACATAATGAATACATAAATTGGTACCAACATTGTGTACTCAGCAGCAGCTTGTATGAAACTTTCTTATTACAAGAACTGACTTAAAGAAGATATTAATACATCAACACAGATGTTTATGTTCAAACTACAGCTTTATACTAGACGAGGGGGTCACACACTTTACCGCATTCTTACACTCTGCGCTTTGTACATTACCTCTATAATCCAGTACCGAAACAAGCAGAAGATGGCACATACCAAGTAAAGCACAGGCTGAATGTTACAGATACTTTGTAAGAATTCAAAGAGATGTACTTGTCTGCTCACTTGTTAACCAGTAGTCATATATGACCCATAAAAGCAAAAGCAACAGTAACTGATGGTTATTGAAGAATAGAGAAAACAAAGCATCACCTGTCTCAATACGTGTGTGTGTGTGTGTGTGTGTGTGTGTGTGTGTGTGTGTGTGTGTGTGTGTGTGTGTGTGTGTGTGTGTGTGTGTGTGTGTGTGTGTGTGTGTGTGTGGGCGCGTGTGTGTGTGCCTAGAAAGAGAGAGACAGAGAGAGATTTGATAGATAGATAGATAGATAGATAGATAGATAGATAGATAGATAGATAGATAGATGTAGCTAATGAGAGTGCCTGAGAATGTTCCAGACCTACTTACCTTTATTTTTACTTGCTGAAAATTACACACCAGAAACAACTCTAACCCAAACACAAACATCCCAAAGCTAACCATGTCAGACATGTCTGTACAGTGCTAGGTTTAGGGTAGGACTAGCCCTAGTATAAAGTGTGTGTGTGACTTGCTTTAGTGCTATAGTGTTAGGGCTACAGCTAGGGTTAGTACAAATGAGCAAGCCCACAGAAGTAAACCCTAACTCCAACCCAAACCATAAGATTACCTGTAATCTTATCCTAAATCTTAACACTAAACAAGACAAACATAACTCACACTTGCCCTGTCCCCACCCCTATCCCAAATCCTGTCACTAAACAAGAAACACACACTATAGAGTAGCCATGTCTGTATCCCTAACTCCAACCGTAAAAGCACACACACTTAACATCCTTTACTCTGGTCCTATCCCTAATCCTTGCACTAACAGTACCACACACACACACACACACACACACACACACACACACACACACACACACACACACACACACACAGACGTGCACACACAAACACACACACACACACACACAGTCACACTTTTAATAACCAGAAATTCAGTATTTCTGAACTTTTTACCATTATGACACACTCGCAATTCTGACTTACAAGATTCTGTAGTCGGAACTGTTCCTTTCCTTTACACACACACACACTCACTCACTCACACACACACACACACACACACACACACACACCACACACACACACACACACACACACACACACACACACTCACACACTCACACACAAATATATAACCCAGGATGCAAAAAAACTCCCTTGCCAGCCTCAGCAAGAAGCTGAGATCCCTCATAAAATCCTCCAAAGCTAATTACGAAAATAAAATTGCCAAAGATTGCAAAGACAACCACAAGGTATTCTATAGCTATGTCAGGAATCTAAACGGCAATGCTCAAATCTGCTCTGAGCTAAAACAGAATGGCATTAAATATACCAATCCCAAGGACATTGCCAATATCCTGGCAGATCAGTTCAGTGCCAACTTCACCCCCTCTCACCCCCCTAAAGGGCCCATCTCAATACCGAAAGATTGCCAAATTCCGGTAATCACGACCACACAGGTAAAAACCGCACTCTCCAAAGCTAAAAGTACAGCATCCTTGGGACCAGACGACATCCCGGGCTATGTACTACATGAACTACAAAAGGAACTTGCACCTTACCTAACTGTCATGTGTAATCATAACCTCACCTCAGGTTTTGTGACCACTGAGTAGGGCACAGCTACAGTTATCCCACTACACAAGGGGGGATCCACCTTGGATCCTGGGAACTACCGTCCCATCAGTCTGACAAGCTTGATCTGCAAGGCCATGGAATATATTATTATGGAACTTAAAAACAAAGACATTGGTAACCTTCACACACTGGACCCCACCCAGTTTGGGTTCGTGAAGGGCCGATCGTGTCTCCTGAACCTGACTGACTTCTTCGAATCAGTCTCCAGAGCCATGGACGAGGGTAAGGTGGTCCACACAGCCTATATGGACCTCACCAAGACCTTCAACACCATCCCCCACTCTGGAATCATAGATAAACTTACTAGGCTGGGCATAAATCCCTACGTCACTCGATGGGTTGCCAACTAGCTTACTGACAGAACCCACACTGTAAAATTAGCCGACTCCAAATCCAGCTCCAGACAAGTGACAAGTGGAGTACCTCAGGGTTCAGTCCTGGGACCGCTCTTGTTCAGCATCTACTTCTCTGAAGTACAGGCCAGCACTAGAGGACTCTGGCTAACAAAGTTCACAGATGACTGCAAACTGGGAGCCATTATTGAATCCCAAAATGATGTGGATATTCTACAAAAGGGTCTTACAGAAACAGATGCTTGGTGCCAGAGCCATTGGCTCAAGCTCAATGCCAAGAAGTGCATAGTTATCCCCTTTGGGAAAGACCATGTACCCGTGAATTACCACATAGGTGGCAGTACACTAAACACCAAAAGTTTGATAAGAGACTTAGGAACACAGGTGGACAGTGGTCTCACCTTCAATAACCACATTGCCACAACAGTCAGGAAAGCCTTCTATGTGGCACACCTCATCACTAAGAGCTTTTCATCCACAAAAAGGAGGTCATTGTCCCACTGTACTCATCCCTCATTAGACCCATCATAGAGTACAACTCCCCATTTGGTATGTACCTCACAAGACATCTGCAACAACTGGAAAGGTCACAGAAACACCTTACTAAAAGATCACAGGCCTAAAGCAGATGCCCTATGCTGACCGACTAAAAAATTCCAGCTATACTCCATCACATATCGTCTACTCAGAGGTGATCTTTGCTTAAAATACAAGGCCATGTCAAACCCAGAACTGTTGGACATGCTACACTTAAAGAACTCCGAATTCATAAGAGCCACATGCTCCAGGGACCCAAACCTTGTCATCACAATGAACAAAACATGCTGGAGGGATAGGTTCCTGACCCAAAGACTCCCCATACCTCTTTGGCCCTCTTCAAAAGGAACCTTGACAATTGGATGGGAGATAGGAAATTTACCCCGGGGATCACGTCAGTCACCCTGCCAGACAGGGGTCTAGGGAAGTAAATATTGTGGGAAGAAATAGCCAGGGAATTGTTATGGCTAGGCTTGTATAGGCCCTAGGGCTGATCGCCTAGTACCAACATATGAACCAAGATATATATATATATATATATATATATATATATATATATATATATATTATATATATATATATATATATATATACACACACACAGAGACCATACTGACATACTGTGAAGAAATGGCAGTAGTGGAAAGTGTTAAATTATATACCTATGCAAGGTGCTTTGCATACAGTTGACTCCTGAGGTGAGCTCTTCCAGTAGGTGAAACTGAAGGATTAACACCCATCATGATACTATCACTCATTTAGTATCAATCATAAAACTGTTGATCTACTAAGACTGTCAATCATAATCACAGTGAGAAAGGCATCACAGTCAGCAGGCATGGAAACCTAGATCCTGAAGTTACATTTCTCCATGCTACGGACTTCATTCCTGCACCCTTTATTCAATGTAATTAACACTGAGATTGCTACACCATGGGTAAAAGTAAATTTCCACTGCAGTGACCTCATTCAAAAACACTGCATTTTACAATCAACTAGAATTTGAAAGGTGGCCCTCATAAACAATGTACAAGTCCAATGAAAGGATGCCACGGTTTCTTCCCACATCCCACACTCCTCTATAGCATCTCTGCTGTCACACTGCCATATTTGGCAGCAGGAGGGAGAGCAACTAGGAATCCTTAACCTGACAGGATGACTGCCTTCAGGTTTCCACAGCTTGTTCCTAACTGCTAGGAAGAAACCAGTGTTTTGCAGAGGTGAATCTCTGACAGAACTAAGAGTGTAAAGATGGGAGGAAAACAGCAAAACATATCCCTGTAACCTGACAATACACCACTTGTACCTCCACTGTGTGTTCACTTTTCTTCTTCTATTCCCCTGAAAAGCCATACAGAAATTATTTTGCTTTATGACTGATTTACAATGAGCAGTAAGAAGCCAGCAGTAAATCCATGTCTTTTATGGGGAAACAACAAAGTAGCTGCTTCTCTCAAAACAGTAGTTTAATGTTACCACCTTTTTGACAGTTATGCAGAACATTGTGGATGCAATGCTTTCTGCCCTCAGAAGTAAAGAAAGCTTTTGGCACAAAGATACATAATCAATAGCACCTTAGCCAATGTGACATGAAAAATTGGGCAGAAAAAACTGCTATCAGTAATATTAGCACATTGAGCCATCTCTGTGAGGCACCAATTTTTTAAAGTTTACTTTTGAGGCCAGTACATTCAGTACTGCAAATTAAGATATACTCTTATCTAAAAATAATGAGAGAGCTGAATTTTCTGCCCAGATTTACTGAAAACCCATCTTCTCAAATACCTACTTGTACTACTCAAGCTCACATCCACCACACCAAAAACGTGCTGTAGTCAAGGGTAAATTTGTAAGGGCAGCACAGACGGTCTCAGGGTCTGACAACTTAGATCACTGTGAAACAACAGAGGGCACATTTCTGGCTAGAGGTTACCCACATGGTATGGTAAACCAACTAATGTATGACACGATAAACAAAAGACAATTTTTTTATTTTTTTAACCCAATTTTAAGTCATTGTGAAACACTAAGACTCGTAATTCATGTGTCTGCAAGCAACTGTATGGCTAATAACATCACCCCCTCTAGTGAACTTAATATCCCTTCATCTGCACATCATCCAGCACAAAATACAACCTTCACCAACCCTTAATCACAAATTACAGTGATTGAGAATTCATTTTATGCTCAATTTCTGAGAGGTTTGGTTGGCTACAATCACCTGCATTAGAAGCTGAAGTTAAGTGCAAACTTGCAGTACTGTATTTTAGTCTTCTGTTAAGTGCAAACTTGCAGTTTTAAAAGAACTGTATTTTATTTTTTCTGTCACCTAATTGTTTCATTGAATAGTGTGCTGTGTGTCTCTCTGCTGTAAGAGGGGTGGTAGTCTTCTCACTTCTTTGTTATTTGATATTTAACTGTTAGCCTAGAGGGTTTCCTCCGTACCTTTTGCTAGCCACAAAGTTTGAGAATTCATTTTATGCTCAATTTCTGAGAGACTTGGTTGGCTACAATCACCTGCATTAGAAGCTGAAGTTAAGTGCAAACGTGCAGTACTATATTTTAGCCTTCTGTTAAGTGCAAACTTGCAGTTTTAAAAGTACTGTATTTTATATTTTCTTTCACCTAATTGTTTCACTAAACAGTGTGCTGTGTGTCTCTCTGCTGTAAGAGGGGTGGTGATCTTCTCACTTCTTTATCTGATATTTAACTGTTAGCCTAGAAGGTTCCCTCTGTACATTTAAGTGCTAGCCACAAAGTTTGAGAATTCATTTTATGCTCAATTTCTGAGAGACTTGGTTGGCTGCAATCACCTGCATTAGAAGCTGAAGTTAAGTGCAAACTTGCAGTACTGTATTTTAGTCTTCTGTTAAGTGCAAACTTGCAGTTTTAAAAAAACTGTATTTTATTTTTTCATGCACCTAATTGTTTCACTGAATAGTGTGCTGTGTGTCTCTCTGCAGTTAGTTACTGACCCACACTCCCTGTTCTTGTCTTGGCATTAGTGTTGCTGGCTCTGGAATTGCCCGCCCCTCCTATAAGTCTGTATTTGAACACTCCTCCTGGGTCCATCTCATTTGCTCACTTAACCAAGTACAGTGAGATCATATTCTGAGTATAGTGTTCACTCTACTTAATACAGAGAGAAGATTTGAGAAGGCCTACTCACTTGGGCTCTTCCTTCCTTTCTCCTTGCACTTTACTAACAAAAACAAAATGCACTTTATTCATCTGCTTTTACTGTACTTGTGTTTCCTCCTACTTTATTTTGCTTTTGCCTCTTCTTAAAAGTACTCAATTTTATTTATTCTGCTGCATTTATTTCTGCTTGGCAGTAATCTGACTAAATTGTAACTGTTATTCTAAGTCTTTTGGTTTAAGCACTTGGGTTTCATACCAGTTGTTTTACATTAAGAAGGTTTGTGGTCTGCACTGTTGTGGCAGGACAGGTGGCTTACATCCTTCTATGCTGGGAACTGCTGATTGAAGGCTCAGTGTCTGCTATTCTAAAAGTGTATTAGTTCTGGTTTAAGCACTTGGGCTTCAGGCCAGTTATTCTACATTAAGAAGGTATGTGGTCTGCACTGTTGTGGGAGGAGAGGCTGGATTCTGCCCTTCTGAGCTGGGAATTTCTGGTCACAAGCTTATTTTGCCGGCTTATTTGAACTGTTTCTTTCTGAAATTGCTGTGCCTTGTATCTGTAGCATAGACCAGATTCAGGCCTCCTGAATCTAGCTTTGTTTGTATAACTTGAGCACTGATCCAGGCCATCCTTTTTTTGTAGAAGGTTCCTCTGCATCCTAGTGGCAGGAGTATGCAGTTAGAACTTGTCTGATTGAAGACTGCTGAAACAGGACTCAGTTTTGAGCTTTTTCTGGTTAATTTTGTAACTTGTTTAAATCAGTTTGTTTGTTTTCTATTGTTTTATATATATATATATATATATATATATATATATATATATATATATATCATTGCACTTTATATGTATCCCTCACTGGTAACACCAGACCATAAACTAATCTCACTGGATATTCACATCCCGACCCCACCCTCTTCCCAGAAAACCACAGTGAAAAACTTCTCTAAAGCAAATTTCACACTCCTCAAAACTGAGGTGGAATCCTTCAAAGCCCCCGGGCCTGTGGAAAATATGGCCCAGACCGCAGAATCCTTTATAAACGCATTCTATGAACACCTTCAGGAATGCATGGATCATGCAATCCCAAATAAAACCAAGACCCAATCCTCCAAAGGCAGACGTCCTGTCTGGTGGACCCCAGCCATAAACAAACTATACAATAGAAGGAGGAAGCTACTACATGATAGAGCAAAATCCCAAAAAGGGAAGGCATCTCTGATCAGTATTAGCAAAAAACTACGGGCACAGGACACTAAGGATAATCACAAGGCTTTCTTTAGTTATGTTAGGAACCTGGGTGGGAATTCCCAGATATGCTCAGAATTAGTCCAAAATGACAAAAAATACACCGAACCCACAGACATTGCCAACATCCTAGCTGACAGGTTCAGCGCAAATTCCCCACCAAAGGGCAAATATCTATCACAGCAGAGTGCAGTGACCCTGACATCTAAGATGCTCAGGTAAGAGCCGCCCCTCCAAAGCAAAAAACACAGCATCAATGGGACCAGATGGTGACCCGGGCTGCGTCCTACATGAACTCCAAGAAGAGCTAAACCCAAACATAAAACTACTGTTCAATCTCAGCCTTACTACAGGATATGTACCCAAAGAGTGGAGTACAGCAACAGTGGTCCCTCTCCACAAAGGTGGTGCCTCAATGGATCCTGGAAACTATCGCCCCATAAGCCTGACTAGCTTGGTCTGCAAAGCTATGGAAAGGATCATCATGGACCTCATAAATAAAGATATTGGGGACCTACAGACACTGGATCCTACCCAGTTCGGCTTTGTTAAGGGCAGATCCTGCCTCTTAAACCTGGTCAATTTCTTTGAAACAGTCACCAAGGCCATTGACAAGGGGAAGGTGGTCCACACAGCCTACCTGGACCTCGCAAAGCCTTCGATACAATACCCCACTCGGGCATTATAGATAAGCTCACCAGCTTAAATATAAACCCCTATGTCACTAGATGGGTTGCAAACTGGCTCAAGGACAGAACCCACATGGTTAGAATTGCTGGAGCCATGTCAGACTCCAAACCAGTTACAAGTGGTGTCCCACAAGGCTCAGTCCTGGGACCACTCTTGTTCGATATATACTTCTCGGAGGTACAGGCCAACATGGAAGGACTGTGGCTGACCAAGTTCGCAGATGACTGCAAACTGGGCGCCATAATCGACTCTCCAGCCAACACAAGCATCCTCCAAAAGGGCCTCATAGAAACAGACAACTGGTGCCAGAGCCATGGCTTCAAGCTAAATGCCAAAAAGTGTATAGTCATCCCCTTTGGCAAAAACAAAGTGCCCACAAATTACCACATAGGTGGTAATCCATTAAGTACAGAAGAAGTAATTAGGGACCTGGGACCCAAGTTGATAGCAATCTCTCATTTGACAACCAAGTGGCCAAAGTGGTTAGAAAAACATTTTATATAGCCCACCTAATCATGAAGGGATTCACATCTAGATCAGGGGAGGTCATCGTGCCTCTTTACTCATCCCTCATCAGGCCCATAATTGAGTACAATGCCCCTTTTGGGATGTACCTTACCAGACACCTGCAGCAACTGGAAAGACCCCAAAAGTACCTCACCAAGAGGATCAAAGGGCTCAAACAGATGCCATATACTGCCCGGTTAAAGAAACTCCAGCTCTACTCAGTGGCAAACCGCCTGCTCAGAGGCGATCTGTGCCTGACATATAAAGCCATGTCCAACCCAGAATTAATGGACATGCTGCACCTCAGAAAATCCAAATCCCATCGAGCTATACGCTCGAGAGACTTGAACCTCAGCAATGAAATAAATAGGACATGCTGGAGGGACAGATTCATAACCCAGAGGCTCCCTTCACTCTGGAATAAAATCCCAGTCCAGGTTAGGCAGAGTCCCTCATTGACTCTCTTCAAGAGGAATCTTGATGAGTGGATGGGAGATCGTAGGTTTACCCCAGGTATCACTTCTGTGTCACTGTTAGACAGAGGCACAGTATACTAACCTCGAAAAAGGGCATAGCAAAATTAATTTAAAATGGGTGGCGAAAGCCAAACACACTCTGGCTAGGCTTATAAATGCCCTAGGGCAGATAGCCTAATATGAACCTATGAACCTATGAACTCCGATCTGAGATATATAACAATAAGTATCCTTTTCTCTGCATTTAAAGTGTTTTAATTACTGTATCTGCTTTATTTTCTGAAAAAAAAAAAAAAAAAATATATATATATATATATATATATATATATATATATATATATATACTTGTTTCCCACATTTCTAAGCTAGTATAATCCAGTTTTCAGGTTAGTGCTGAATTCAGGGCTGTGTTACAAATCTCTGTGTTTGCCCATACCTTACTTGGATAGAAGGAAGTTTCTCTGTTCAGCTGTGAGACAGGGGAGCTTTGAGCAGCCTATCTGTTCCTGGAGGAGTGGTTTCAGCCCAGAAATTAGTAGTTTATTGGCCATTTTTGGCTAATTTCTATCTCTTTCATTTCCCTGCTATAAAAACCACATTTGCCCGGTTTTGCACATCGGGCAGCGCCGGTTAGTTAGGGTATAACTATTCCTGGCTCCACAAAGTCTCCTCTCCAATTTTTCCATTGGAACTAGAAAAACTTTCAACTTAAGCACTCAAGCCATTCATTTCTCAGCCCAGCACTTGCTCAAAACTCATAGTTAGCACATATAAACCCTAGCACTAGACCCTCCCCCCCCCAGAAGGACAAGGTTAGCTATTCGACCTTACCAGCGAATCAGTAAAACAGTTCACTATCCAGGCATGTCCAAAGGGCAGTTTCAGGTGTACTCTCTGGTGCAACTGGTGAATCTGGGCATTTTGAGGGAATGTTACAACTGCCTCATGTACACAGACAACCCTCGCCTCCTACAACCAAACACTAATACATGTGAGAGATGCAATTATGCAGCCAAACTGGAGGCTCAACCCAAGACTGGATCAGACAGTCAAGAGGAGAAGTGAAATACTTGCATCACACCACCAGTCTCATATAGACCCATTAAACCAGCACTGGCAAAAAACACACATAAATACATGAAAACATACTCAGAGGCTCTAAATAGGTTCGCCTTTCTTAATACTATATTATGTAGTTTGCTACTTTTACAGGAAGCATGCCAGCCTGGTGACCTTCCCTATCTTCCCCAGCCCCATCCATGATCTCATATCCATGTGATCCAGATCTCTCTCCTCAGTGAGGATTTCTCCACCCGAGCCTAGTTCCATCTCTGCTCTGTCCAGGGGTGATCTGTCTCATTCTGAATCTGTAATCCCACGATCTCTGCCTTCAATCGATTTCTCTGAGGAGTCTCTTGGTATTGATTTTTCTGGATTTGGAGGTGGATTGGTATATCAGTTCTGCACATTAACTCTGGACATGGCATATTATGTCCTCGTGTTGTTTGAGCAGCCCCATGTGGTAAGTCCAGTTGAACAGAGCTAGAGTCTTCGTTCTGGCATTCCGGTTGGAGATGTTGAGCCTTTAGCATTTTTTGGGGTTTCTTTGTTTGGCTGGGGTTTCTTTGCTGCTGTCAGATGACATATTGTGGTCAAGGGAATTATCCTTTTGGTGAACAAAGGGGGGAGGTTGGGTACAATGACAGGTGTGGGGAATGTGACATCTCAATGGGGCGTTGGCTGATGAGGTGGGCAATCCTAACCAAAGAGGCATACATGCATCCCAAAAGAGAGTTTACAACATCAGGTGGGCAATCCAGAAGGTCTTCCTAACCACTTTGGCAATGTGAGTGTCAAATTACCACCTATGTGGTAATTATACTTTACCCTGTTTTCCCCAAAGGGGTTGACTAATTATTTTTGGCATTTAGCTACAGTGTTTTTCTATCATTTTACTTCCTTCATTTCTTGAGTCTGGCTTATGTCTGTGTCTGATGGAACTGTTTCTGGTCAATTATGGTGTCCAGTTTGCAGTCAGTGTCAAATTTGGTCAATTATTCATCTGCAAATTTTGTCAAAAAAAAACCCCTATACCCTAGGGGCCCAGGACAAAATAAATGTCGAACCACAAGAGGGGGGAGAGCTTTTGGACTGACCCACACCCGTTCTGACCCTGTGTGTTCTGTTAACTATAACCCCAGTTGTTCTGTCATCTCTTGACATATGGGTTTACATCTGTGACATATGGGTTTACATCTGCTGTGGAGTGGGTATTGTGGCTTGTATTTTTGCAGGTCAAGGTATAGGCTGTGTGAACTGCCTTAAGGAACTGCTGGCCAATGGCCTTAGTGACTGTTTCAAAATTCACTCAGCAGAAGGGGCAGCAGGATCTGCCAAAGCAGCCAAATTGGGTATCCAGTGTCTGTAGGTCCCCAATGTCTTTATTTATGAGTTCCATTATGATCCTCTCCATAGCTTTGCAGACAAGGCTCGTCAAGCTAATGGGGTGGTAATTTCTGCAATAAAAGTCTGCAAAAGCAACAGAGACCTCCAAAACAGACATCCAAGCAACCTCCATCCCCCCCCAACAGAAACCATGAAACACATTCTTCACAAAACCAGTGTGCCATGCAATCACAGCCTTTAAGGCAAAATAACATACCCAACACACTGATGTCCCACTCACTAGGCTGAATAAGGAGAAGGTTACTGTTAGCTGCCTGTCGGGTGCCAGGATCGGCCACATAACACAAGCACTCAGGCCACTCCAGAACAAGTACAAATATGCCTCTGTCATTGTCCAAGTTGGTGTGAATGACCTGAGCCGTACCACCCTGGACTACATGAAAAGAGAAATGGAAGAGCTCTCTGATTACGTAGCCCAGGCTGGTATGACCCTGATCCTGAGTAGCATCCTGCCCTCAACAAGAATGATACCACGGTATAAAGAAAAAATTATCAATTTCAACAACTGGCTAAGTTTCTGGTGTCATTCAAAGGGGATCCAGTGTCTGTCCACCTGGAATGACATGCTCAACAAGCCACTCTGCTTCGCTAGAGACGGCTTGCACCTCCCACCGTTAGGCTTTCGAATATGGCCAAGGCTCTTGTCACCCCCATAGTACCTTTTTTTAGGCAAGGCTCAAAAGACAAACCCACCACTGTAAACAGCACAAGTAACAAAAAACTGAGGGTAATGCTACTCCGTGCCAGAAGTCTAAACCTCAAAATGCACAGACTCGAGGCACTCCTCAGTATGGAGAAAATTGATATATGTGCAGTAAAAGAAACCTGGTTTAAGGCTCCAGAGAGCACCCCAGCACTACCAGGCTACAACTCATACCATACATTTTAGCCACAGAACCCAGACTGAAATACAAAAGGGGGGGTGTATCCATATTCATCAAGGATACCCACACCTCCAGGTTAGTGGCACAGCACGATGCTTCAGAGATCATCCATGTGCAACTAACAGACAAAACTGCAATTCAAATTATAGCTTGCTACAGACCACCCACCATGTCCCAGGACCCCCATTCCATGTTTCTGGAAACACTGGGAAACATAAAGGTCCTACCAAACACCCTAATATTGGGTGATTTCAATTACCCAAACATTAACTGGGAGAACTACTCAAGTACTAACTCCCTTGCCCAACATTTCCTAGAATTTATAAACTCAAATGCCCTGGATCAACTGATCAACAGTCCCACCAGAGGTGACAACATATTGGACCTGGTCGCCACCAAAATGGGTGATCAGTGTTCCACACTGGAGGTCAACCCCTCGCTGGTTAGATATGACCAAAAACAAATCACTCTGGATATCCACATTCCGCCCCCACCCCTGGACAAGGAAACAACAGTGAAAAACTTTTCAAAAGAAAACTTCACATTACTTAAGACCGAGGTGGAAAGTTTCAAAGCCCTCATGCTAAAGGATAACACTGTCCAAGCTGCAAAATCCTTTACTAATACATTCTACAGGCACCTACAAGAATGCATGGATCGTGCTATCCCAAGCAAAACCAAGACTCACTCCTCCAAGAAAAGGAAACCAGTCTGGTGAACCCTTGCCATAAACAAGCTATACAATAGAAAGAGGAAACTAGCACAGAAAAGAGTAAAATCCCAAGAAGGGAAGACATCTCTGATGAGTATCAGCAAGAAACTACGATCCCTCATAAAATCATCCAAGCGAGCTTCGAAAGAAAAATTGCCAAGGACTCCAAAGATAACCACAAGGCATTCTTTAGCTATGTCAAGAATCTAAGTGGCAATGCTCAGACCTGCTTGGAGTTAGTGCAGAATGGCACAAAATACACTGAACCGACTGATATTGCCAACATCCTGGCAGACAGGTTCAGTGCAAACTTCACCCCCTCTCACCCCCAAAAGGGCCCATAACCATACCAGAAGAATGTAGAGCCCCTGAAATCACAGACACTCAGGTTAAAAAACCCTCTCCAGAGCCAAAAACACAGCATCAATGGGACCGGATGGTGTCCCAGGCTGCGTCCTACATGAGCCCAAAGATGAACTAACCCCTCACCTAAACACACTATTCAAACTCAGCCTCTCCACAAGCTACATACCCATAGAGTGGCGCACAGCAATGGTTATTCTGCTCCACAAAGGTGGAGTCACAACAGACCCCAGGAACTATTGCTCTATAAGCCTGACTAGCTTGGTCTGCAAGGCTATGGAATGCATCATCATGGAACTCATTAACAGAGACATTGGCAACCTCCAAACACTGGACCCTACCCAGTTCGGCTTTGTTAAGGGCAGATCATGCCTCCTAAACCTGGTGGACTTCTTTGAGACAGTTACTAAGGCAATAGATGAGGGAAAGTGGTACACACAGCCTACCTAGACCTCGCAAAGGCCTTCGACACCATTCCCCATTCTGGTATTATAGACAAGCTCACCAGCCTGATCATAAACCCCTACATCACAAGATGGGTTGCCAACTGGCTCACAGACAGAACCCACATGGTGAGAGTTGTGGGAGCTAGGTCCGACTCTAAACCGGTTACAAGTGGCGTTCCCCAGGGCTCAGTCCTAGGACCCCTCCTGTTCGGCATATACTTCTCAGAGATACAGGCAAGCACAGGAGGACTATGGCTGACCAAGTTCGCAGACGACTGCAAATTAGGGGCTATAATTGACTCTCCGGCTGACACAGACATCCTTCAAAAGAGTCTCACTGAGATGGATACCTGGTGTCAAAATCATGGCCTCCAGCTAAATGCCAAAAAGTGCATAGTCATCCCCTTTGGAAAAAACAAAGTACCCACAAACTACCACATAGGTGGTAGTCCCCTAAATATGGAAGACGTAATAAGGGATCCGGGGACCCAAGTAGATAGTAATCTCTCGTTTGATAATCACATTGCCAAAGTGGTTAGAAAATCCTTCTATGTGGCACACCTAATCACAAATGGGTTCGCATCCAGATCAAAAGAGGTCATTGTGCCCCTCAACTTATCACTCATCAGACCCTTCATAGAGTACCACGCCCCATTTGGGATGTACCTTACAAGACACAGCTGGAAAGACCACAGAAGTACCTCACTAAGAGGATCACTGGCCTCAAACAGATGCACTATGCAGCTCGAGTGAAGAAACTCCAGCTGTACTCGGTTGCATACCGCCTACTCAGAGGTGATCTCTGCCTGACATACAAGGCCATGTCCAACCCAGAATTGATGGGCATGCTCCACCTAAAGAAAACCTTATCTCCTCCAGCCACACACTCTAGGGATCTAAACCTCACCACAACAATAAATAGGGCGTGCTGGAGGGATAGATTCCTGTCCCAGAGACTTCCCATGCTTTGGAACAAGATTCCAATCTACATTAGGCAGAGCTCCTCGCTAACACTCTTCAAAAGAAACCTTGATGAATGGATGGGAAACAGAAAGTTTACCCTGGAGATCACTTCAGTGGCTCTGCTGGACAGAGGCACAAGGAACTAATCTAAGGGGGTGGCAAAAGCCAACACATTCTGACTAGGCTTATAAATGCCTTTGGGCAGATAGCCTAGTACTTACCTATGAACCTATGACACTGTGACTATTAGGAGTACCATTCAGATGAACTGAGCCATTCTAAGGGAAGACAGACATGTTACTGAGAAGGTTGGGGATACACCACATATTATACATAAAAGGGTCGTAATTTAAAAAAAAATTGTAGTACATTTTAATAAAACAGCCATTCATATAAGTAACAAAATTCATCGTATGTCTAAATGTGGATGTTGTTCCGTATGCCCCCACATTTTGACAGGTGAACAAGTTACTATAAAGAACTTTACATTTGTCATAAAAGGAGCATTCAGCTGTTTGACTGTAGGGGTAGTATACGTTGCACTCTGCCAACACTGCCCTGCTTTTTTTATACAGGCAAAACTGAATGAAAGTTCAAAGAAAAAATTGCTGAACATATATATGAGATTAAGAAAAGGAAAACAAAAAACACCTTGGCCAAACACTTAATGGAATAGCCAGACCATGTTTTTAAATGTGCAGTCATGGAAAAATTAACCCCCAGTGAACGTGGTGGCCCCTGGCAAGTTAAGCTGGAAGAATGTTTGTTATACTGGCAGCTCACATTTAATGCATTCTTGGCCAGGGATTAAAGGCCAGATTTCCACTAGCTGTCTTTTAAACTAAGAGCTTTAGAAAGATGACACTATCTTTTTTTAGCAAATAATACTATTGGATACTCTAAATTGACCCTAGGCGTGAGTGCGTCCGTTTGTGTGCCTTCAGTGGAAGGTTGGGTGATGGGCTGGCAACTCCACATTAAAACTCCACTGCCAATCATGAGTGGACAGGTGATCCGCTATGGCGACCCCTAACCGAGCCGGAAGAAGAAGAAGAAATATCAGTATTTATTTAATGACTGATTTTATACAAAACTATTTACTTTTGAGTTTGTAAAATATAGTTATAAGTTTATGTACTCAGATACTCGGTCTTTGTTATTTGTTTACTTTAACTTTTATTTTACTGAATATGGTGCCTTAATGTAGGACTTGTTCTGGGGGCTCGGCTGTCAAATGATTTTAAAGCTGATCATATGATTTTAAAGAAAGTTTTTGGATGTCACATGATTTTAAACCTTGTCACATGATTTAAAACGTTTGTCACATGATTTTTTAGTATTTCAACTGTGTGGTTTTGGTTCAATTCATCTGAAGAAGTTTTATTATAACATGAAACGAAAGTGCTAATATTGCATTTCAAGTTGTTTGAGCTGGATTTGTCGGAATCTCTGTGGTCTTGCATGTGTGTTTTTATTAGCTTTTCTCCTGGTTTGGTTTGGTATAGTCAAACCTGTATTGGTCAAAATGCACGTCTTGATTAATGATGTTATCCAGAGAAGAAACTTGCACTACAAGCTCATCAATACATTTAGCTTTGTACTAGATAAGAGCAAATGTATCTTATGCATTAATGGATTTGAAACAGTTTACAAGAAAATGAAACTTTAGTATACTTTCTGTTAACGATTCTGAAGCTTTGGATTCTCTAAGGGTGCCCAGTACATACAGCCCACCTATCCACCCAACTTTAATGCTTTTTGAACGTGTCTGTGCATTAGACTTTCAATATGCTTTAAGTAAGAAATGTGGAATAAAAGAAAAGATAAAGAAATGGGACAACGAACTTCTTAATGAATTAAAGGACAAGAACTTGAGAATTATGACAACTGATAAGGGGGTGGGATTGTTGTTATGGAAACATGTGATTAACATGTGACTAACAGAATGCTAAATGTGTTAGAAAATTATTGCTATATGGAGGTATCACTAAATTAACTCAATACTGCATTCCATAAAATTAGGAATATTTTGAATGATATCTTTATTCAGTGACAAGCAAGTTTAGATGAGTTCAACTACCTTGAAGTAACAACACCCACTATCCCTGTCATTTTTGGTGTACCCAAAATTCATAAGAACACCCACAACCCACCAATGAGACCAACAGTGGATGCTATTGGCTCCATTACCCAAGCCTGTGCCAGATTCCTAAATGAAAAAATTAAAACCATTACTAAGGCAAGAAAAATACATTTGCAAAGATCCATGGGAATTCCTTGGGAAAATCATGAGTTGAACTCCAATAGAGACTGCAACTTCTTGAAAATAGATTTCAAAGACCTTTATAGTTTGATCCCACATGATAGTGGTTTCGCTTGGTTTACTGAGTACTTATCTGAAAAAGAAGTCAGATAGGATGAGATTAATGTTTTTGAAACTATACTTGACATTGTTTTGAAAAAACAACTTTTTACTATTCAACAGTAAATACTACATACAGTGCACAGTGGTTGCTATGGGGTCAGCATGTGAAGGCCTCTTTGCTAACATCATAATGATTCAGTGGGAGAAAAAATATTTTATACATTCTGAACACTTTAAAACATTAGTTACACACTCAGTACCTGGATGACATCTTTATTGTTTGGGACAACAAGGATGAAAGAGAAGATAGTGGGGTTTATGGTATTCATCAACAATACCAATGAATTTTTTAAATTTACATACAACTATAACAATTCCAATATTGTATATTTAGATATCTGGCTTATGAAGGATATGACAACAGGTAAATACATTTCCTGAATATATAAAAAGCCAACACATTCTAATACCTACATCCAGGGAAGTAAATATTGTGGGAAGAAATATCCAGGGAATTGTTATGGCTAGGCTTGTATAGGCCCTAGAGCCGATAGCCTAGTACCAACCTATGAACCTATGTACCTATGAATCCATTACACTAGTTCCCACCCACAGACACAAAAGCAGGCAGTAGTAAAAAGACAATTCATCCGAGCTGCCCGTATAACTTCCATGTTTGAAGACTTCCTAGACAAGTGTGTAAACATTAAAAACATGTTCCTGGCTACAGAATACCCAAATGGGTTTATTGCTAAACTGATGTATGAAGTCATAAATAAAAGACAAAGCAATTTCTATAGACCCATACTCGACACCGAGAACAGACCAAACATTCAAGCCACAAGTATGAATAAAAATGCTCTTGAAACAAGCACCAGTAATAGGCTTCATGAAACTGAAATGGCACTTACAGTACTCAGTAGTATAATAACAACATCCATTGTTCATGTCATTCTACACACACACATGCAGGAATTCATTTGTCACCACTTTTAACATAGACAGTTCTAAGATTAAGGACATCATAGAAAAAACTTGTCTGTTTTGGGAGATGACAAGTCCTTATGAGAAAATCTAGGTACAAGACCACAGATCATTTACAGAAGAGGACTTAACTTAAAAAGCAAAGTTGAATGTTCCAACACGGAGACTAAAAAGGTAAACAGACCCACACAAATGAACAAATGTGGCAGATGTTCTTACTGTAGACATTTTGGTGTGTGAGACTTTTGAAATAAAGGACAACTCTTTCCACATAAGCGGAGCATATAACGGAAACATCAAAGGTGGTGCACACTGCCTTATGCCAGAAGAGTCCTTGTTTCTACATTTTAGAAGATGGAATGTAGACTCAGGGATCATATTTATGAACACCAATATGATATCAGAAATAGTAATAATAAAAATGCCTTAGCAAAACATCTTAAGGAACATCTCAGTCATAGTTTTAAATTTGTGGTAATTGAACAAGTAGAGAAAAATACAGGGAGGCCTTTGGCAATTTTTACTTGAAAAATGAGAGTTATACTGGCAGCTAAACCTGAATGCCAGTACATGGATGGGCATAAATGAACAAACATCAGTCAGTTTTCTATTAAACTTAAAAGCTTTAGAAAGGCAACTAAAAAAATTACAAGAAATATTTGTAGTATGACATGCATTTTTTCTGTACAATGATTTTATTTAAAAAAAAACTATACATGAATTTTACATATAAATGCATACAAACAATACCATTCTTTTACACGTACCATGTTTTATACTTTTGTGCATTTTATTCAAATTGTTAGCTGTGTATTCATTACACAAATGTATTGAAGATTTATATGTGTACAGAATGGGCTACACAATAAACTTTGTTATATCCATTTAAATGTCCTTTGAATACACTACCTGTTACATCATAATGATCATGTGATCTTAACTATGAAATTTAAACTGTGTCAGTTTGTTTCTCCATTATCTGATGAATTCTGTTATAGAATAAACGAAAGCGGTGATCTTTACAAGTTTCTTTTGATACTTTCCTGAACTGGAATGCACATTTGTAAGTTTCTGACTGGTTGGAGTCTTTGCAGATCTGCTGCTTTTTGCTTGGTTACTTTACCACCTGTTAACTCACTAAGGATTACAGTCAGGTAATAATACTGGTCATAACAGTTTCATAGCTCTTTTTGTTCAGAAAATGCATATAAACATCTCTGATTTTTTCCTCATATGTATACCTCACCTTCTTTTGCTTCATATTTTTCCCTATCCTTTTTTTTCAATTTATTAACCAGGTTCTGACAGCATTCTAGTTAAACAACTTGTTCAGAATCACACAATAGACAAATGGAGTTATTAAAAGTCAACCACTGTACCACTGACTACAGGAGAGAGCTCATTAAGATCATAGAGCTTTAATCCTCTACATTAACAGCTGGACCTTCATTAACATCTTCATCTTCTGAAAAATCCTTGAGGATTACAATAAGTCAACAATGCCACCCATTAGAGCTTCATATCTCTTGTTGTTCAGGTTAACATACAGCTAGAAGAAAATGTTTAAAATTTGTCCCTTTGGGGGCCTTTGTCCCCCTATTATTTTGGCTTTGTCTAGAATTCTTGAGAAAAGAATCTGAAAGATGTTTTGTTCTGGTCATTGTACGTGTTGTGACTTTCTGTCAAATTCTTGTGGCTTGTGGTAATTAAATAATGACAAACATGCGAGTTTCAAATGTTATATCCTTCAGAAGATGCTTGCTAAAGCAAAATTGTTATTTTAACAACTTTTTAACAATATAAGAGAAATATTTAAAATTTGTTCATGATTTTTGAGCCTTTGTCTCTGATTCTTGAGCTAAGAAGTTGGGAGGACAGATGTGAGTTGCAATGGGCAACACTGTATGGTTCTGACAGCAACGAACAGAGATACATTTCTGGGGCATTATTTCAAGCAGATATCTGAGTCATGCAGTCATACAAATTGCTGTAACTGGTGGTCTTGTGTGTGTGAACTTTGAACAATCCTACAAAGGCAGGCATAGAGGGAGTCCCAAATACAAGTTTTAATTTTTTAATTACTAAGCGCTTTTGTTCTGTGTGTGTGTGTGTGTGTGTGTGTGTGTGAGACACTGTATGTGCAGGCATGCGTGCAGAGGGTATACTTCTCAGTTATCCCCAATTTTTTCCTCATATTTGTGATCTGTTCCTTATAAAGTTTGTGGCTTTTTTGTTAAACTGTTGTAAACTGTAGTCACTAAATAATGGCAAACATGTTTGTTTCAGACTTCATACACCTCAGAAAATGCCTTCTAACACAAAACCGGTTACACTAGCAGCTTTCTAAGTATAAAAGGACAATATAAAAACTCTGTTCATGATTTTAGATCTTTGTCTCTAATTCATGAGCTAAGACGTTGAAAAGGCATGGGGGGTGCAAGGGCTTTCACTGTATGGTTCACACAGCAGCAAGCTGAAATACATTTCTAGGTCATTATTTATGTATTTGTTCATGAATTTGAATTCAAGCAAACGTCTGAGGTATACACTGTCGTACAATGAGCTGAAATTGATGGTCACATTTGTGTGTGTGTGTGTGTGTGTGTGTGTGTGTGTGTGTGTGTGTGTGTGTGTGTGTGTGTGTGTGTGTGTGTGTGCACATTTGGTGGTGATATGTGTATGAGTACTTGGTTCCTGCATCTCACAGCAGGTATTGTGCAAAGGAAGGAAATTATTGTAGTAAACAAGGGCATCATCATATAAGCAATATTCTTTGGGTACAATCCTTGGTTTTCTTGTTTTGTTGACAGCTGACAATGTAGTTGTTATCTGGTAATGAAAAATGGGCAGCATGAAGTCTGCAAATGTAATATTTTAACTATGACTACATTTTTAATTCAGCTTTTTTTTTTTTATTTATTTTTAGCAGGCACATGGGTGAGAAATGCACTATGTTGGGCTACATCATTCTTAATGATGCTCAGTGCATCTGTAATGCAGGGTATGTGTCCCTAAGTCTTTGTTGGTCTAGTGTATGACTCTGATGAAGACACTTCACTAGACAGTACTCCTAGGCTGCCTTTGAAAAGGTACATTTGCATTCAGTGTGCTGTTCCAAGCTATTAGCAAATGCATTACACACTTGTCATTTGAATTACTGCACCCTTTTAAATAGCCGCTATTTGTGCTTCACCATATACTGTTTGACAATGAATCTCAGCATGTCTTCTGTAATTTAATGGGTTGCGGGATGCATTTTCAATAACTGAGTTTCAAGGGAAGAGAAGTTTACTGTTCTTCAAGCTAAGACTGTTTTCAATGTTTTGTTTTTGTTTGGCAAACAGCTGTCAATGTTTGTGCTGCAAAATCTGAAATAAAAGTTTTACATTAAATCCAAATCTCTGTTATCATTGTGAGAGCAAAGAAAATAGCATTCACACAGACAAATCAGACAAATTTGAACAGTATTTTATGATAGCTGGGGAGAAACAGCCAAGTACTGGAATATTCCTATGACCTTGTGGGGGCCTGGTCCATTTCCCTACCTAGGGCCCTGTTTGACTATGATCCTCCTCTGTGTACACCTGAGTCTTTTTAAGGCCAGGGTAAACCAAGCAGAATAAAAGTTACTGGAGTGAAGCAAACTGAAGAAGGAAAAAATGGCTCTGAAACATGAATCTATCTGGGCAACCATGACTGCCAGTGTGGAAGTTTTGGTAATGGAAATGTGGAATTATATGGCCAGGCAGTTGCTGGTAACAGATTTCATTTTCTTCAACAGTAGAAGTCCTGGAGATAAGAGACGTTTACTCTCTGATTTGGGTATTGCTGAGAGATTTTTGTTTCTGAAAGACTGTTTTAACTGGTGGATACAATTAAGACAGTTAGCTCTGGAAACTGTACAATACACTTGAACTGAGTGATGCAGCTAAAAGGGCTAAATAATTGTGCTGTTTACTTTGTCACAAGTGAATTACTGATTTTATTTCACCAATCCCTATATTTTTTGGTTCCATTCCTGGTGAAGTAAGCCTGCTTTATGTTTTAAGAAGTATAACCACTGTTCTGTAAAAGACTTGGTGTGTCTGCTGCTTCAGATTCCACAGCTGATAGAGGAAGTGCACAAACAGGTACAACCTACACACCACCTCCTGATCTATATTATAAAACATTTCAAAAGCAGCCAATGTTTTAATAGAATGTCAAGTAAATTAAATGTATGCAGTTAATGCAAAACATGTAAGTTAGCAATATGACAAAACTTGTTAACTCACAAATGACAAGTCAGAAAAGAGAACACTGATGCACTGGTGTACACGAAATTAGCTGGCATATCTAATACATCCCGGTGACCTGAAGCTATGATGTCATGACAATGACAAGCCTATGTTGTTTACTCTTCAAATGATTCAGACCATGATGGGTGCCTATAAGTACACACATCAATTACAAGGTAAACTGAAGGGGAAAGGGAAGTTTGGGAATTATGTCAACATAGAAACATAGTCATTTAAGAAAGTGGGTATCTCAAATTGATGGTACATCTTCTGAATAGCTTGTTATTTTAATAGAGTAATTTGTTGCTAACTGGAAGTTTTAAACACTGTATTGCATGCAACAAAAACTAAGATGTGTATCTAGATCTCCAAACAAACAAAAGCATTACCAGTTAAGTGATTTGTTTGAAATGTGCTAGAAAGGGACACATTTGTAAGTATTGTTCAATTAGTGATAGTAATGTTACACCTCCAAAGCCTGTTAATGCTACTTTGCACAATCTACCCTTGAAATTGTAACTCTGGGATGTGACAATGCTTAACTGCTAAACAGAAAACTATATAATATAGCCTTCTGCGACTGTTCATAGGTTCATAGGTTCATACTAGGCTATCTGCCAACTATACCCATTATTTTGCTGTGCCTCTGTTGAGCAGTGACACTGAGGTAATCTCCCATCCATTGGTCAAGATTTCTCTTGAACATGCTCTGCCTCACATATACCGGGATTTTATTCCACAGCATAGGAGTCTTTGGGTGATGAATCATCTAGATTTTTGAGGTGAAGCATATTCATCAAATCTGGGTTTGACATGGCCTTGTATGTTAGGCAAAGGTCACCGAATAGAGCTGGAGTTCTTTCAGTCGGGCAGCATAGGACAGATGTTTGAGACCCTTTATCCTTTTGGTGAGGAACTTTCAGCTGCTGCAAGTGTCGGGTCAGATAAATGGGGCATTGTACTCAATCATTGGTCTGATGAGTGATTTGATCTAGATGAGAATCCCTTCATGATAAGGTGGGCAATGTAGAAGGTCTTCCTAACTACTTTAGCTACATGGGTGTCGAATGACAGACTACTATCAACCTGGGTCCCCAGGTCCCTGATAACTTCTTCTGTACTCAGTGGATTGCCACCTATTTGGTAGCTAGGGACTATGCATTTTCCATGGCTCTGGCACCAGTTATCCGTTTCTGTGAGACCCTTCTGAAGGATATCAGTCATCTGCAAACTTTGTCAGGACTGAGCCCTGTGGCACACCACTGAGCCCTGTATTGCTGCTAAGCTTATCGGGTATAATGCAGTTGTGAAAAGAAAAGCACCAAAAGGATTGTTAGAATTAGGAAGCATGCACACAGTTGTTAGAGCAAAATATGGGTGTATGCACAAAACTATTAATAACCAGAAAACTGAAGTTATTTGTATACATGGGAACAAGAGAGATCACACCATAGTCCAAGGGGAACTAAAAACTTTTCTAATGTGAAGTATTTTATCCAGTTGTGTTAGAGTATAACTTAACCCAAGATGTTATAACTGGCCAGCACTTTCCACAATATAAGTAAACCAGGAAATTGTGTTGGGTGGGGGGCAGTACACTCAGACATATACTCTTCTAGTAAAAATATAGCAATTATGTTAGAAACCTAAAAATTGCTAAGATACGGGTCTGGGTGGAACATAGAGATGAATCTGACTGAATCTAGATAAATGACTCCATTAGAAAATGCTGCAAAAAAGGTCGGTGTCCAGACAGAAAGAAAGCAGCCTGCAGTTAAGCATACACCACAAAAGTCTCAAGTAGCCAGAATGATAAATGAAGTTAGTGCAAAAAGTGATTTAGAGGCGTCTACAACAGAGACTCAGGACTGGATAGATGAATGACGTACTGAACAAAAAGAGAGATAGAGAGAGAGGAATCTGAACAAACCCTGAATCTTTTCTCTGCTATGCCTACAGAGAGAGATATAAAGCCAAACGTGCAGTACTATAAAACTAAAATGAATAAAGTTGAGCAGGATAAAGAGAAACTGACAGTATCCCAGATGGAGAACTATTATTTTTGTGAGCTGTCCTCTACACAAGATGAATTTGATGAATGTGTACATTTATTTTTTAAATAAATTACAAAAATGAAGGTGATGGGGTACATAACAACTGAAGTGGTAAGAATTCCATTTCTGTTAACATATGCAGATGTCATAAATAATTGCAAAAAAAAAAAAATCTGGATAAAAGAAGTAATAATTTGCACAAATGAGTAGAGGTGATAGGGATGGCTATAAATAATGAGAAAAGCAAAGGTTTGGGTAATGTAGTACAGACAGGAGGTACATATAGGTTCATTGGTAGGTACTAGGCTATCGGTCCTAGGGCCTACACAAGCTAGCTAAAAAGGTACCCTGGCTTTTGCCACCCAAGAAAAGTATTTTCCTGTGCCCCTGTCAAGCAGAGCCACAGAGGTGATCCCGGGGTGAATTTCCTATTTCCAATCCAATCATCAAAATTCTTCTTGAAAAGTGCTAATTAGGAGCTTTGTCTGATATAGATAGGTAGTTTGTTCCAGAGTATGGGAAGTCTCTTGGACAGGAATCTATCCCTCTAGCATGTTCTGTTTATTGTGGTGACAAGGTTTAGGTCACTAGAGCAGGTAGCTCAGAGGGATTGGGATTTCTTTAAGTGGAGTATGTCCAACAGCTCTGGGTTTAACATAGCTTTGTATGTTAGGCAGAGATCGCCTCTGAGTAGGTGATATGCGACAGAGTAAACCTGGAGTTTTTTGAGATGGTCTACGTACGGCATCTGTTTAAGGTCGGTAATCCCCTTTGCGAGGTATTTCTGCGGCCTTTCCAGTTGTTTGTAGATGTCTTGTGAGGTACATACAAAAAGGGGCGTTGTACTCTATAATGGGTCTAATGAGTGACGAGTAGAGGGGAAAAATGACCTATTTTTTCCTGGATGAGAAACCTTTTGTGATGAGGTGTGCCATGCACAAGGATTTCCTGACTACTGTGGCAATGTGATTATCAAAGGAGAGACTACTGTCCACCTGTGTCCCAAGACCTCTTATCACACTTTCGGTGTTAAGTAGACTATCACATATGTGGTAGCACATGGGTACAGAGTTTTTACCAAAGGGGATGATAATGCACTTTTTGGCATTGAGCTTGAGACCATGGCTTTGACGCCAGGCATCTGTCTCAGTGAGGCCCTTTTGTAGGATGTCAACATTGTTAGGAGCTTCAATTATGGCTCCTAGTTTGCAGTCATCTGCAGACTTCATTAGCCAAAGACCATCTGTGTTAGCCTGTACTTCAGAAAAGTAGATACGAAACAGGAGGGGACCCAGGACTGAACCTTGTGGTACTCCACTTGTCACTGGTCTGAAGTCAGATTTGGAGTCTGCTTCTTTCACAGTGTGGGTTCTGTCAGTGAGCCAGTTGGCAACCCATCTTGTGACATAGGGATTTATACCTAGTTTAGTGAGTTTATCTATAATTCCAGAGTAGGGGATGGTGTCGAAAGCCTTAGCGAGATCTAGATAGGCTGTGTGAACCACCTTACCCTCGTCTATGGCTTTGGTGACTGCTTCAAAGAAGTCAATCAGGTTTAGGAGACAAACCCGAACTGGGTGGGGTCCAGAGTCTGGAGATTACCAATGGCTTTGTTTATAAGTTTCATGGTGATACGTTCCATGGCCTTGCAGACCAGGCTCGTTAGGCTAATGGGGCTGTAGTACCCGGGGTCCGTGGTGGCTCCCGCTTTGTGGAGTGGGATAACCATCACTGTGCACCATTCAGTGGGCACAAAGCCTTAGGTGAGGCTATGATTGAACATAATGCTTAGGTGGGGTGCCAGTTCATTCTGTAGTTCAGCAACACAGCCTGGGATGTTGTCATGTCCCATAGATTCTGTATTCTTGGCTTTGGAGAGTGTAGTTTTTACCTGTGCAGCCATGATTACAGGAACTTTGCATTCTTCTGGTATAGAGATGGGCCCTTTAGGGGGTGAGGGGGGGTAAAGTTAGCAGTGAACCTATCTGCCAGGATGTTGGCAATGTCAGTTGGTTCTGTATATTTAGTGCCATTGTGCTGTAACTCAGATTATATCTGAGTGTTGCCATTGAGATTCTTGACATAGCTATAGAATGCTTTGTGGTTGTCTTTAGAATCAGTGGTGATTTTGTTTTTGTAACAAGCTTTGGAGGATTTTATAAGGGATCTCAGTTTCTTACTGAGGCTGACCAGGGAGTTCTTCCAGTCATGGGATTTTACTCTTTTTTTGCAACAGTTTCTTTCTTCAATTGTAGTGTTTGTTTATGGCAGGCGACCACCAGAGTGGCTTCCTTTTTTTGGAGGATAGCATCTTGGTTCTGTTAGGGATTGCACGAACCATGCACTCGTGTAAGTGCTTATAAAGTGCATTTGTGTAGGATTCAGCAGTTGTACCTCTATTGTCAGTCTGCATGGGTGTCATGACGTTTGCCACTTCTGTCTTAAGAAGCATGAAGTTGGCTTAGGAGAATTTTTTTACAGTGGTTTCCCTAATGGGGGGGGGGTGGGATGTGGATGTCCAGGCTGATTAGCTTGTGGTCGGATCTGACCAATGAGGAATTAACCTCAGGTGTGGAACACTGGTCAGCCATGTTGGTAATGACCAGGTCTAGGATACCGCTGTAAGTAAAACCACAAGAAAGAAAATAAAAATCAACATAAAACCACAAACCACTGACCCAATAAAATGAAATGTATTCGTTCTCTGACGTCTTGGCTAGTTTGCCTTCAAGGAGAATACACACACACTAAAACAATCACTATAAATAGTGCATCTAATCAAGTTAATAACAGTTAATTATATAATTAAGCATTTAAAGAAGAAATCTCTTTTCAGTCTTCATAAACGACATCCAAACAGTCATCCCTGAAGCCACCTGCATTCAATATGCAGATGAATAATATGTTCCAATGCCTCTCTTGCAAATCTACTAACTACCACCCAACATAGCTTCACCAAAGTCAACCATCTCCTGATCTTAAATCCAAACAAAACCAAGTTACTTCTCTTCTACCCAACCAATAGATCTCCGACTGAAAACTTCACTATAAAATCCAATAATGGGACCATCATCTCCCCAGACACCTATACAAAGCTATTAGGAGTAAACATTGACAATAAACTCAGATTTGATATACATATCAACCAAGCCGTTAAGTCAGTCAACAAGAAACTTGGGACCCTATGTAGAATTAAAGCCTTCGAATGCCAGGGCAGCCACAGCCCGTTCACACCTTCTCTCTACCCTACTATATGCCTCTCCTGTCCTCACTCACCTTAACAAATCTGATCTGGCCAAGCTCTCATCCTGCTATAATCACATTGCCAGGTACAGGCCTACCCTACAGAACACACCACTGTACTAACCTGAAAAAGCTTGGATGGATAGAATTCCCACACCTTCTTCACCAGTCCCAACTCATAGAGGCCTTCAAAATCCTTAAACAACCTGAGAATACCCCAGCACTAAAAAACTTAATGACTCCCTACTCCAATCTAAGCTGCCTTCACTCAGCAAACAGACTCCTTGTCCTAACAACTAATTCTCTCAACCTAGGAGGTATTTGCCAACACCACTGGTAATATATGGAACTCTCTCCCAAATAACATCACACTTGCAACTTCTCTAAGTCAATTCAAAAATAGTCTAAAACTCCACTTCAAGTCACACTGGCTATGTCCTTGCTCAAACCCAGACTAGCTCTGTGCCATTAACTAAAACATAAACAACTAGCTAAGATGATAAGTACTTTGTATACTGTGATAAAGAAATATGTATCCTGTCTAACTCTATGTCATTATACTGCCTACTGTCCTTGCTAACATGTTATTAATGTTACATTTGTAGTAATCCCAGAAATAGTAATGGCAGTCTTGTACTTGTATGTAAATAGCCTATGTTTTTGTTAAGTTCTTTCAGCTCATTTACTGTACCTAATTATCAATGTAACTCTGTTGGCTGAAAAAGGACATGTATCCAGTCGGACCATCCCGGTTAACAAATGTAAAATAAATAAATAAAATAAATAAATAAATAATTCCAAATTCAAACCCTTTGGTGTCAAAGTACTGAATTGGAGAATATAAAGGGCTTCTTTATAAAGAAGCCTGTTTTTAAAACATACATCAGAAAACGCACATTTCATTGGCTCAACTTTTTCCAAAATAATCCCCCTTAAACCAGTGGAAATATCTTGATGTACTTGATGAAAATGTGTAGCTACAGAACCAGTCTCTTTAAATTTTGCTATATCTCTCAGATGTTCTAAAAATCTCACTTTAAAAGCTCTTTTTGTCTGACCAATGTAAGATTTATTGCAGGGGCACCTCAAAGCATAGATAACACCACTGATGTCACATCTAAAACAATCTTTAACTATAAAAGCATGTCCATTAATTTGATCAAAAGAGTTAACCATATATTGGCATGCCTTACATCTACCACAAAAAGTAATGCCCAACCTAATACTCTCACAATATATCTGCACTGGGGGCATAGAAAATTCCCCCCTTACTATGAAATTCTTAATAGATCTTCCTACCTTAAAAGTAAATTTCAACCTGTTTGGTAACCATGTTTGAGAATTACTGATATTCTGCATATACTGCCAATAATATTTTACCAAATTAGTTAAAACTACACTAAAGCAGCTATAAGTTGAAACAAAATAAATATCAGTCTCATTCTTGATCATAGTTCCACTTTTCCTATGTTTACCTACATGATGTTTGTTCTCTTTCCTGCATTTTATTAACTGCCCTATTAATAATAGAGCTGCAATAGCCCCTTCCTTCAAACATCAAACAAGTTCTCAAAATTTCCTCTTGCAATTCATTGGGCTCATTACATAGTCTGCTCACCCGAATCAATTCCCCATAAGGTAATGCTTCAATGGTATGTATAGGATGGCAACTCGAGGCATGTAAATACTGTACATCTCCATCAAATTTTCTATGTACTTTTGTATGTACACCTAACCTCTCAGAAATATCCAAGTCTACATCCAAAAAAGAGACAGTTTTACCTACTTTAATACCATCAAATGTTAAATTAAATCTATTGGTCTGTAGAGTCTCTATGAATGAAGCTACTTCAGCTTCCCCCCCTTCACATAGGAAAATAAGATCGTCAATAAAACGAGCATACAATTTGACATACTTAGTATAAGATACTGATCTATATATATTTTCATGCTCAGATAATCCCATGCTAAGGTTCGCATATGAGGGGGGCAAAAGCTGCCCCCATAGCCGTTCCTTGTTTTTGTTGGTAAATCTCACCACTGAATTCAAAAAAGTTCTTGACAAGACAAAAAAAATAATTCAATAACAAATTCAGTGCAGGTGACTCACCCATAAAAAAATCTCACTGCTTGAAGACCGAAAGAATGAGTGATATTTGTATATAAACTTTTAACATCTACGGTAATAAAATACATATTCTTATTCAATTCCACACTTTTAAGTTTTTCAGGAAAATCAAAAACATCTTTTATATAAGCAGGTAGAAGCATAACCTTAGGTAGAAGAAGTTGATGTAAAAGGCATCCAATATTTCACAAAATATAACCCATGCCAGACACCTATAGGACGTCCGGTGGGTTTAAAAGAGATTTAGGTATTTTGGGTAAACAATAAAAACAGACAAGGCTTACCCCTTCAACATTAAATTTCTTTCTAACATCATCCTTGGAGTAATAACTCAGTCTAATACCCTTATTCATTAAATTAATATATTCATTAATGGCTGTTTCATAAATTGAAAAGCAAACCCTCTGATAAACCTCTTCATCATTGAGGTGTTGATAACACATATCTAAATACTGTAAAATATTCATAATAACAAGTTTGTTACCTTTATCAGAAGGTTTAAACACCAAGTTCTTATTATTACTCAAAACGTTCAAAGCAAGCCATTCATTTTTCGTCAAATTGTATGAGATCTTGTCAGGCCATTTTAAAAATTCACATACTTCCTGTTCTGCAGAGAACCTCAGCATCTTATAAAATTGCAACACACTTTCATTATTAAAGACAGGAATATAATCACTTTTCACAGAGATTTTGCTAGTATCAAATAAATAATAAGCATTGCAACCATAGTCAGAGACACATAAATAAAAGCCGTCAGTATCAGAAGACAATTCATTTCCATCAAAGTCATTGTCTAAAAAATCAACCTCATTATTAAATAATGCTCTAAGTTGCAATTTCCTAGCAAATTAAAAAATATCACATTTAAATTTCATGTAGACGGGGTTTAGCAATGGGAACAAATTTAAGCCCACGTTCCAGGACAGATTTTTCACAAACAGTTAAAGAAAAAACAGACAGATTGACAATGAAAGTAGTACAATTACCGTTTACCCCTTTTTGACTGGGGAAAATATCGAGACTGTTGTGGCTGTTGTTGCCAATGTCCAGCATATTGTCCCTCTTGAAAACATTTTTTATTCTGTTGGCCCCCTTGGGGCATGTGAGTTCCGCTACGAAAAGTTTGTTTAAATTGTGCCCCATTATGAGGCTGAGGTAATAGCGGATACTCTTTCTGATTTAAACTATAACTATCTTCCTCATCTGAAGATGGATGATTAGTGGAACCATGTGCTGAAGAGAAAAAAGATTGTTCACCATGCTGATTTCCAAAAGAAACTCAGCGTTTTATTTTCTTCCATTTGGAGCTGGACTCAAAGGGCGTACCACTATCGTAGTCACGGATATCCCTCTTGAGTTTATTAAGTTTATTACCCATGATGTTCTTTTCATAACCTTCCAACTTCATATTAATATCTTTCGAAATTTTATCAAAAGCCTCAGAATTAGTTTTAGAAATCAGGTCATTACATAATGAACTAATTTCACTTTGTAATTTGAGCTGTTTACACCTATCACACTTAATAAGTATAGTGACCCATTCTAGCGTACACTTATGCGCTGCATGCGTCCATCTTTTGTGAAACTCAATGTCCCTCTCATCATTAAAGTCAAATGAGGTAGCGGGATCCTTGTAAGCCCTTAGTCCACGGGCAGTAATATCCAAATCTCTATATTTATTTAAACTGTGTATATTAAGAAAAAATGAAGTTTCTTTGAAAAGTAATTTCTCCAGTAACTCCCACATGGTCTTAGTCTCTGAATTCAGACCAACCTCAAACCTTCTGCTCACACCAGAAAAAGAATCCAAAAGACGATTATTTCGAACAGACTCCCATTTAGGCTACACACTAGTAGGGTCTTTCGGAACAGAACCAGATCCAATAACAGCCACAGATGCAGCTGTAGAGCCATTAATCTGCCGAAAATAATTATCCAGGGGATGTTGCTGTGAATCTAGCTGATTATCACGAAAAACTTTCGGAATGTCCATATTAGGGTCATTGGCCTTAATGAAAAATAAGTAAAACCACAAGAAAGAAAATAAAAATCAAAATAAAACCACAAACCAGTGACCCAATAAAAAGAAATGTATTCGTTCTCTGATGTCTCGGCTAGTTTGCCTTCAAGGAGAATACACACACACTAAAACAATCACTATAAATAGTGCATCTAATTAAGTTAATAACAATTACTTATATAATTAAGCATTTAAAGAAGGAATCTCCAATTTAATTCCAAATTCAAACCCTTTGATATCAAAGTACTGAATTATAGAATATAAAGGGCTTCTTTATAAAGAAGCCTGTTTTTAAAACATACATCAGAAAAAGCATATTTCATTGGCTCAACTTTTTTCAAAATATTCCCCCTTAAACTAGTGGAAATACCTTGATGTACTTGATGAAAATGTGTAGCTACAGAACTAGTCTCTTTAAATTTGGCTTTGGAGAGTGTAGTTTTTACCTGTGCAGCCATGATTACAGGAACTTTGCATTCTTCCGGTATAGAGATGGGCCCTTTAGGGGGTGAGGGGGGGTAAAGTTAGCATTGAACCTATCTGCCAGGATGTTGGCAATATCAGTTGGTTCTGTATATTTAGTGCCATTGTGCTGTAACTCAGAGCAGATCTGAGTGTTGCCACTGAGATTCTTGACATAGCTCTAGAATGCTTTGTGGTTGTCTTTAGAATCAGTGGTGATTTTGTTTTCGTAACTAGCTTTGGAGGATTTTATAAGGGATCTCAGTTTCTTACTGAGGATGACCAGGGAGTTCTTCCAGTCATGGGATTTTACTCTTTTTTGCAACAGTTTCTTTCTTCTGTTGTAGTGTTTGTTTATGGCAGGGGACCACCAGAGTGGCTTCCTTTTTTTGGAGGATAGCATCTTGGTTCTGTTAGGGATTGCACGATCCATGCACTCGTGTAAGTGCTTATAAAGTGCATTTGTGTAGGATTCAGCAGTTGTACCTCTATTCTCAGTCTGCATGGGTATCGTGAAGTTTGCCACTTCTGTCTTAAGAAGTGTGAAGTTGGCTTTGGAGAATTTTTTTACAGTGGTTTCCCTAATGGGGGGGGGGGTGGGGGCGGGATGTGGATGTCTAGGCTGATTAGCATGTGGTCAGATCTGACCAATGAGGAATTAACCTCTGGTGTGGAACACTGGTCACCCATGTTGGTAATGACCAGGTCTAGGATATTGCTGCCCCTGGTGGGGGTGTGGATAAGTTGATCCAAGGCGTTAGAATTTATGAATTCCAGAAAATGTTGAGAAAAAGAGTTGGCACATGTGTAATTTTCCCAGTTAATGGTGGGGTAGTTAAAATCACCCATTATTAGGGTGTTGGGTTGTACCCTAATATTTTCCAGTGTATCAAGAAATGAGGAGTGGGAATCCCGGGGCATGGTGGGGGATCTGTAGCAAGTTGCAATTTGGATTGCGATCTTGCCAAGAGTTAGTTGCACTTGGATAATCTCGGATGCATTATGCTGAGCAATGAGCTTGGAGGTGTGGATATCCTTAATGAATATGGACACGCCTCCACTTTTAGTGTTTCGGTCCAGGTTAGGTGGCCGAAAGGTGTGGTATGAATTATAGCCTGGTAATGCAGGGGTGCTCTCTGGAGCCTTGTACCAGGTCTCTGTCACTACACAGATGCCGTTGTTCTCCATTTTAAGGAGTGCCTCGAGTGAATGCATTTTGAAGTTTAGACTTCTAGCATTGAGTAGCATTACCTTCAGATTTTGCTTGCTTGTACCTGTTACAGTGGTGCATTTGTCATTTGAACTTTGCCTAAAAAAGGCTCTATAGGGGTGGCAAGAGCCTTAGACAGCATCCAGAATCCCAAGGGCGACAGGTACAGGCCATCTCTGGCAAAGCATCGTGGTCTGTCGATCATGTCATCCCAGGCAGACAGATACTGGATCCCCTCAGAATGACACCAGAAGCTTAGCCAATTGTTGAAGTCAATCATTTTGACCTTGTACTGTGGTATCATTCTGGGTGATAGCAGGATGCTACTCAGGGCTAGGGTCATACCTGCCTGGGCTACAAGATCGGAGAGCTCCTCCATGTCTCTTTTCATGTAGTCCAGGGAGGTACGTCTCAGGTCATTCACACCAACATGGACAATAATAGAGTCATATTTGTACTTGTTGTGGAGTGACCTGAGTGCATGCATTATGTGGTGGTCCTGGCACCCAACAGGCAGCTGACTGTAACTTTCTCCTTGTTTAACCTCGTGAGTGGAACATCAGTGTGCCTGACTATAGAGTCACCTTTGACTAGAGTGCTGGGTATGTTGTTATGCCTTATGGGCTGTGGTTGAGTGGCACACTGAGTATGTGGGCTATGTGTCATTTAGGTTGTGTTGGGGGGTGGAGGTTGCATGCGTTTCTGCTTTGGAGGTCCTTGTTGCTTGACCAGATTTTTATTGAGAGCCTTCGCGAATGTAGGTGTGTGTTTTGTGTTGCTATGTGTGTGTTTTGGTGGTGTATGTTTAGTGGGACTATGTGATGAGTGTGGTGTGGTGCAAGTGCTTACCTTCTCCTCTTGACTGTCTAGTCCAGCCTTGGGTAAAGAGAGCTTTGCTTCCAGTTTGGCTATATAAGTCCATCTCTCACAGGTTGTAGTGTTGGGTGGTAGGAGGAGAGGATTGTCTGTGTACATGAGGTAATTGCTGCACTGCCCCAAGATGCCCAGATTCATCAGGTAGACAGGAGAAAACACCGGGAGCTGACCCTTAGACATGCCTGGATAGGTGCTTATTTATTAAGTGTTAAAAACTGTTTTCTTCTAGACAAGTAAGGAAAGTTGAGTGTTGTAGTAATTTGTAGCTTCTTTAGTGCTTACAACGAGTTCTGAACAAGTGCTAAGCTCAAAGAAACAGATTTGAGTGCTAAAACTAAAAAACTGGCTAGTTGTAAGGGAAAATTTGAAGAGCAGACTTTATTGTGCCAGGAATAGTTTAACCCTAGCTAAGCAGCGATGCATAAAGTGTATTTTTTTAATATAACAGTAGCAAATGAGCAAACTGATTTAAACAAATTAACCAATAAAAGGCTAAAAACTGAGCCCCGTTCCAGCAGTCTTCGATCAGACAAGTTCTAACTGCACACTCCTGCCACTAGGGTGCAGGGGAACCTTCTCCAAAAAAAGATGGTCTTGATTAGTGCTCAAGTTATACAAACAAAGCTAGATTCAGGAGGTCTGAATTTAGTCTATGCTACAGCAAACAAGGTGCACCAATTTCAGAAAGAAACAGTTCAAATAAGCAGGCACAATAAGCCTTTAACCAAAAACTCCCAGGTCAGAAGGGCAGAATCTACGCTCTCCTCTCATAAGAGTGCAGACCACACCTTCTTAATGTAAAATAACTGGCCCGAAGCCCAAGTGCTTAAACCAGAACTAATATGCTGTTAGAATAACAGACACCAAGCCTTCAATCAGCAACTCCCAACTTAGAAGGATGTAAGCTACCTATCCTGCCACAACAGTGCAGACCACAAACCTTCTTAATGTAAAACAACTGGTCTGAAGCCCAAGTGCTTCAACCAAAGGCTTAGAATAACAGTTTCAATTTAATCAAGCTACTAACATGCAGTAATAAATGCAGCAGAATAAATTTAATAAAGTAGGAAGAAACACAAATACAGTAAAAGCAGATGAGGAAAGTGCTTAATCTTTGAAACTTTTGATACTATGTTTTATTATTTTTGTTTAATAAACTAGTTTTCTAACTTTCACTGACTGCAGAGTCTTGGTTAAGAACTGTCCAAACTACAGCACTGTGGGACTACCTTCATTGGTTCCTGTTTTATGGGAAATTTGTGTGTTTTTACTGGTTTGGATTCTTTTTCCCGTTTCTTCCGTTTTACATTTACCAGATGAATAAAGTGCAATTTTTTATATAACAATAGAAAACGAGCAAACTGATTTAAACAAATTACCCAATTAACCAGTAAAAAAAAAGCACAAAACTGAGCCCTGTTCCAGCAGTTTTCAATCAGACAAGTTCTAACTCCACACTCCTGCCACTAGGATGCAGGGGAACCTTCTCCACAAAAGGTGGCCTGAATTAGTGCTCAAGTTATACAAACAAAGCTAGATTTAGCAGGCCAGAATCTAGTCTATGCTACAGCAAACAAGGCACACCAATTTCAGAAAGAAACAGTTCAAATAAGCAGGCACAATAATCCTTTAACCAGAAATTCCCAACTCAGAAGGGCCGAATCTAACCTCTCCTCCCACAAGAGTGCAGACCACAAACCTTTTTAATGTAAAATAACTGGCCTGAAGCCCAAGTGCTTAAACCAGAATTAATACACTTTTAGAGTAACAGACACTGAGCCTTCAGTCAGCAATTCCCAATTTAAAAGGATGTAAGCTACCTGTCCTGCCACAACAGTGCAGACCACAAACCTTGTTAATGTAAAACAACTGGTCCGAAGCCCAAGTGCTTAAACTGAAAGACTTAGAGTAACAGTTATAATTTAATCAGGCTACTACCAAGCAGTAATAAATGCAGAAGAATAAATACAATTGAGTACTTTTAAGAAGAGGCAAAAGCAAAATAAAGTGCAATTTTTTTTTAGTAAAGTGCAAGGAGAGAGGAAGGAGGAGCAGAGGTTAAGAACCTAAGTGGGTTGGCCTTCCCAAATGTTCTCTTGTATTAAGTAGAGTGAACAACAGACTGGGAGGGGTGTCCCAGATCAAATTTACAGTAGGGGAGGGAAACTGCAAAGCCACCAACTATAACAACTCTACAAGAACAGGGTGGGAGGGAGGTGGAAATAAAACTGTTTCGGGACAGATGAGAAACATAAAACAATGCCAGAAAATATATAAAATAATTCAGTCAGGCAAACAATAATTCAGTCAGGCAAAATTAATACAATGCAGAACTATGAAAGGTTAAAATGCCAAGAAATATACTTATCAAGCAGCGATATATTTCCAGATTGTTTGAGAATCACACCAGCCAGTACCCAGGAGTTTCCAACAGTGTATGCAATAGTTTACAAACAGAAACTACTTTGCAACAAATGACATTTTTGTGTTAGGTATAACATTTGGGAATAAAGATGCAAGTAAACTTCAATGGGAAAAACAACAGAAGAAATAAAACAAACTTGTTTTTTCTGGACAATATATAAATTATCACTCATAAAGAAGGCTTATTTGATACAGTCACTACTGATGGGAAAATAGCATACTTAGTAAATATATTCATGTTGCCAACAGTATTTGAAAAGGAATTATTGCATATATTTTTTCATTTATATGGGGTTCTAGAGTAAACCCAGTAAAAACAGGGGATTTGTATGTAAAAAAAGATGAAGGGGGGTTAGGGTTAAATAAGAAGTAAATGGTGTAGTTAGAAGGTAGAACGTCAAGTCTTTTTGTGGAGTTTGGTAAGAGATATATTGCCAGTAAAAGGAAATATGCTATATAAAAAGAAAACTGATAGAATATGTTTACATTATCAAGAAGAAGGAAAGACTATGGATCATGTGTTTTAAATGTAAAACAGTAAAAAAGTTATGGGGAAAACTATATAAAGAAGATTTTTTTTGAAGATATAAGACAAGTGGATAAAATGAACATGGATATGATTAAATATGGATATTATAAGAACAGAAGTAAAGAATATGTTAAATCAATACTTAAAAAGTTATTTTATGTTACATGGGTTATATGGAATGAAAGAATAAATGAAATTATGTTTAATGGTAAATGGAGTTTAGCAACAATATTAAGCAAAATCAGATGGTTGTTATAGAAAAAGGAGTGGGGGTGTAATAGGTATGAAAATCTTGTATGATTGTAAATAAAATTCTGAATATGTGTAAATAGATTTGTATATCTATATATTTGTAAATTTGTAAATATTTGTAAATGTGTAAATATGTCGTTAATAATTGTTCTTTTGTATATAAATAAAGGACCCCTACTCTTTTTGATAGGTGCTATGGGAAAAGGTAGCACTGTCTTTGTAGGGGATGAGGCTATACCTTCCACTTCATGTCAGGCTACAGAGGGAAATAATACTGACCTGGTTGGCTTCCTGATAAGTCATATTAATTTTAAAAAGACCAAGCGGGAGGATGACACACTAAGTAGGGCTAAAGAGCAGAAAGAGAGACAAATTAACAAAATAGCCCCACTTTACAGCTATACTTTGAACTACAAAATGACTTTCTATATAGAGTAATCCAAGAAAAAGAACAGAATCAGAGATTCCTGACTGTATCCTTTACTAACTTTTTGCAATAGCAGGCAAGCAATTAATTATATCTTCAGTCAGAAACATTTTTTACATTACTTCACACAATTACTGTTATTTCCAGCAGAATTAAATTAAATTTTATACATATCTTCTCTATACTACAAAAAAAGAACAAATACAACTCTCCTGCCAGTGACATATCTTAAATTAATAACACAGTGTACTATATATATATATATATATATATATATATATATATATATATATATATATATGTATATACACACACATAAATATGCATACACTCATATACATTTTTTCAGATTTCACAGCTTAGAAATGTGTTGCAGTGTGAAATAAGAAAAGAAAGAAAAGTGGCTTTGGTAACTGAGGCACTGGAGGAGACGTATAGCCTACCCTATGGGGTGAGGCACACACCTGCATGCACCTCATGATCAGTTCTTGGTGAAAGCTGAGGACACATAGGAAGGCATGGTACCATGGAAGAATATCTCAGGGGCATTTGCTGAGTTGTCATGGAGGCAGGATGGGACACCAGCATTGCCACATTGCACATTTGCTCCTGATCATTGCAAGTGGATGTTTAGAAGAAGGAAGAGTACGGGCAGCAATATGACACTGCACCTGAGTCCTTGATTGCCTCAGCAGTCCCACACTTAAGAGTCGAGTCCTAGAGAGGCTAAAGGCAGGTTCAGTAGACCCAGTGAATTTGAGGAGAAGCTGGAGATAGATGATAGCTGCAGGACCAACATTTTATTTAAAACAATATTTTTGCATCAGCTTCTCTTGCATGGAACCATACTGTTATGTTTCGTTTTGCTCTAATAAATTTCACTATGAGAAGACTATAGCTTTTCTACTTGTTCTGGAGTGAATCACCTCATTTCCTGTTTATGTCTGTATTCTGTTTACCAGTAAACTTTGATTTATTAATGAAATCTATCATCCCTGCATATTATGTTCAAGGAAACAACAGAAAACATTATGACATGTACAGTCTACCTGTGGTACACCTTAGTGTTAACAAATTCACACTTGTTATGAATATCAGATATAGGTATCCATAAAACAAAAACTATGGTCAGGCATACCCCATCCTCAATTAAACACACTACACATACCATATAACATGCATAAATATTAAATGGGTTCCTCTACCTTCCCTTTCTCTGGTTGTTGTTTGTCTATTCAGCTTTTCCTGGTTAGGGGTCGCCACAGCTCTCTCTCTTCTGAGTCAGGCAGAAATTAGAACTGAGTCAGGCAGAAATTAGAACTGATCAATTAAGGACTCATTCATAAAATAGAAGAGGTCACTTAAGGTTAATCATTTGTTAACTGAGGGGTGGAGCTAGGAGCTAATCCTTCTATTTAAGGAGTAAAATAAAACATTTCAGAGCTTTACCAGAAAGGCTAATCCAGATTCTGCTACACTTTGCTGTGAAGGAAATGTTAGTTTGCTTTTATTTTTTGTATTTTTGTATTACTTTATTGCCTTTCTATATTTTGAATACTGTGGTTTGTTTTCTTTACCTTGTGTTTTACTTGCATTCTGCTTTAACAGTATATTAAAACTTCAAAAGAGACAACAACTCTCTCTCTTCTGAGTCAGGCAGAATTTTTTTGTATTTTTGTATTACTTTATTGCCTTTCTATATTTTGAATACTGTGATTTGTTTTCTTTAACTTGTGTTTTACTTGCATTCTGCTTTAACAGCATATTAAAACTTCAAAAGAGACCACAGCTCACTCTCTTCTGAGTCAGGCAGATTTTGTTTCCCGCCCTCCCACCTAGTTACAGTTGTCTTGTTAAATACCACTGTCTTTCTAGTTGCCTGCCTCTCATGTTAATCTGACCATATATTTCATTTCCTCTCTACTTTCACTGGCTTGTGTGAGTAATCACAAAATCATCATTTTTGAAATACCTCCCCTTCAACTATTTAAATTTATTGGCCATCCTACTGTATACCATAGTACCAGAATACAAAAGTGACCACCCCTCTCAATCCATCTTGCTGTTTTAAAAATAGTAGCTCTCCACTAAACCTTAACCTTTTAAACAGGTAAAATTTAAGTTACCTACTTTCACATCTAACTTCTCTAGTGCACACTGCAGTGTGCATTTTCTTTTTCATCTTACCTTTAAGCATCCCTGTGACTAGCACTTTCTCTAATACCTGCTGGAAAGCACTAGGAAGCCTTAAACTCATACAATCACTCAACTCTCCTTGTTAATAAGGAGAAATTAATAGTAGGCACTAAACAGCCTATAATTGCAAAGTACCTTGCTAAGGTAAGGGAAAACAGCTCCTGTACTTTACACAAAAAAAAAGCACCAAACCAGGCATGTCCAAGGGTCAGCTTCCGGTGATTTCTCCTCTCCACCTGGTGAATCTGGGCATACTGGGGCAATGCAGCAATTGCCTCATGTACACAGACAACCCCCTCCTCCTACCACCCAACACTACAACCTGTGAGAGATGCACTTACACAGCCAAAATGGAAGCAAAGCTCTCTCCACCAAAGATTGTGCTGGACAGTCAAGAGGAGAAGGTTAACACCCACACTACACCTCAAGCAACACATAGCCCTTCTAAACCCACACCACCAACACCCACATATAGCAACACTAAATCCACATATGCAGAGGCCCTTAACTGTGACCTGCCCAAGCAACAAGGACCTCTGAAGCTGAAACACAAACAAACACCAATCACAACCAAAGTGTCACATAGTTCACAACACCAGTGTGCCACCCAGCAACAAACCCTAAGGCAAGACAATGTACCTAACGCTTTAGTCATAGGTGACTCTATGGTCCAGCACACTGATGTCCCTCTCACCAGGTTGAACAAGGAGAAAATTACAGTCAGCTGCCTGTTGAGTCCCAGGATCCGCCACATAACGCATGCACTCAAGGCACTCCACAACAAGTAGAAATATGACTCTGTCATTGTCCATGTTGGAGTGAATGACTTGAGACGTACCTCCCTGGACTACATGAAAAGAGACATTGAAGAGCTCTCAGATCATGTGGCCCAGGCAGGTATGACCCTAGCCCTGAGTAGCATCCTGCCTTCGCCCAGAATGATACCACAATATAAGGACAAAATGATTGACTTCAACAATTGGCTAAGCTTCTGGTGTCATTCAAAGGGGATCCAGTATCTGTCTGCCTGGGACGACATGATTGACAAACCACGATGCTTTGCCAGAGATGGTCTGCACCTGTCACCCCTGGGATTCAGGTTACTGGCTAAGGCTCTTGCCACCCCTACAGTGCCTTTTTTAGGCAAAGTTCAAAGGAAAAAACCACCACCATAACAGGTACAAGCATGCAAAATCTGAAGGTAATGCTACTCAATGCCAGAAGTCTAAACCTCAAAATGCACTCTAACGAGGCACTCCTAAAAATGGATAACATTGATATCTGTGCAGTAACTGAGACCTGGTTCAAGGCTCCAGAGAGCACCCCTGCAATACCAGACTACAACTCTTACCACACTTTTCAGCCACCAAACCAGGACCGAAACACTAAAGGTGGAGGAGTGTCAATATTCACCAAGGATATTCACACCACCAGTCTAGTTGCCCAGCACAATGTGTCTGAAATTTTCCAGGTGCAACTAACACTAGCTAAGACTACAATCCAAATTGTAGCTTGCTACAGATCCCCCACCATACCCCAAGATTCTCACTACACCTTTCTAAACATACTGGAAAATATTAAGATAGAACCAAAACCCTAATACTGGGTGATTTTAACTACCCTGCCATTAACTGGGAAAACTACTCATGTACCAACACCTTTGCCCAACGGTTCTTGGAATTCATAAATTCCAATGCCCTGGATCAACTAATCCATAGTCCCACCAGGGGCTCCAATAGCCTAGCCCTGGTCATTACCAACATGGGAAATCGATGCTCCACACCTATGGTCACCCCCTCGTTAGTCACATCTGACCATAATCACCCTTAACATCCACATCCCACCCCCACCCCCCAGTAAGGAAACCTCCATAAAAAACTTCTCCAAAGCCAACTTCATGCTACTCAAGTCAGAAGTGACAAACTTCATGACACCCATGCAGATGGGAACTGAAAGTTCAACTGCTGAATCCTACACTAAGGCACTGTACGAACACATCCACTCATGCATGAATCGTGCCATCTCAAATAGAACCAAGATGCTCTCATCCAAAAGAAGGAAGCCAATCTGGTAGACACCTGCCATAAACAAACTTTACAACAAAAGGAAGAAACTGTTGTAGAAAAGAGGAAAATCCCAGGATGCAAAAAACTCCCTTACCAGCCTCAGTAAGAAACTGAGATCCCTCATAAAATCCTCCAAAGCTAGTTACGAAAATAAAATTGCCAAAGATTCCAAAGACAACCACAAGGCATTCTATAACTATTAAACTTAAAACAGCACACCACCGAATGCACCAGATGAATGCTACCTGTCACCCAGTTTAAAAAGCACTTAAAAGTAAAATCAAGTTGGAGGTTGCAGGAGCAAAACAGGTCCAAAAAATGAAGAGTATCTCAAGACCAACTATGTAAAAAGAATTAATATTTATTTGAAGATGAGCACTTTCACTGTTAACACAGCTTCTTCAGATCTAAGTTAAAATAAATAAAAACTTAAAATGGTTCTTTTATATGATCACCTCTAGTGGTCAAACAAGTAATTACAATGAAGAAAACATAAACTGATTCTTTTGTATGATCACCTCTAGTGGTCAAACAAGTAATTACAATGAGGATACATATAATGAATGAATAACAAGTTGGATATACATCATAAAATCACAAATCAAATAGATGTTAAATGCTCAAACAATGCCTGTCCTGAAAATACAGAAAATCCCAGTCAACTACATTTCCAAATGAAATGACATGAAAAATATATATGACCTATATGAGAAATATCATAAATAGAAGTGAGTGTTGAAGGGGGGGGGGGGGGGGGAGAGAAAAAAGCTAAATTCTCTAGTGGTCAAACAAGTAATTACAATGAAAAAAGCATAAACTGGTTCTACTGTATGATCACCTCTAGTGGTCAAACAAGTAAATACAATAAGAATGCATGTAATGAATAACCAGTTGAATATACAAAATATATGTCCTGAAATCACAAATCAAATGAATATTGAATGCTCAAACAATGCCTATCCTAAGGATACAAAAAACCCTAGTCAACTACATTTCCAAATGGAATGACATGAAAAATATCGAACCTATGTGAGAAATGTCATAAATGAAAGTGAGTATTAAAGGGGGGGGAGAGAAAAAGAAAAATTAGGTAAAATACTAGTACAGATGTCACTAGAGAAAGCAGATACAATCTATTTAATATTCCTACATGTTCTTAGTCTCGGTTTTATCGAGGCTCTATCATTGAGGCCAGATCCTTTATCTGCCCTAAGCCGAACTATACAGTCACATTCCTTGTTCTCTGTATGCGTCCTGATATCACCGCCTGTTATTGCTGGAACTATAGTTTCAAGTACTCTAAAACATAACAGTGCGATCTTCCTGCAAGATTGACGTGTTTCGCTAGGGCATTATAAGGTGAACCCTTCCATATGTGATAGATGTGTTCCCTCATTCTGTCCCTTAATGATCAGTTGGTTTTCTCAACATAAAAGTGGGAGCAGATCTGGCAGGTGGCCAAATATACCACATTAGTGGTCATGCAGTCAGCCTCCACATTTATTTCATAAGTGACAAGCGTATCAGGATGTAAAAAGTTGCTGTCTTCATTAATAAATTGACAGAAATTGCATCTACCACACGGTTTAGTATGTCCTGCTACTTTGTTTACTGTTCCATACTTAGGGTAGCATAGCATTTTTTTAAGATTGTTCTTATTCTTGTACAAAAAGCTGGGAGTTTCACCAACTATGACTCTTAATTTAGGATCAACATGCATGATGGACCAATATTTATTGATGATATCCCTAATCTCATTATTATCTGATGAATAATATGTTGAAAACTTAACATGAGATGACACGTGCTCCCTATTCACCTGGGTGTTGGAACTGTGACGTCCAAAACATGGTGTAGCTACAGTGTTGCGTAGTCCTAAGGCTCGTTCCAGAGAAGGATCAATTTCATTAATATTGTATCCTCTCTGCAAAAGTCTACTTTTAAGGTCCCCTAGTTCAGATACAAAGCCTGCCTCCAAAAGATTTAGCCTTGATGCTCTAATGGCCTGACCTACCATAACATTCCTGAATACAAAAGGAGGGTGCATGCTCGATCTCATGAGCAGGGTATTAACATGACATGGTTTCCTGTACACTCCTGTATTAATAAGACCATTTGGAAGTTTTTCAATATACAAATCCAGGAATTCAATTCTGTTATATGAAAACTGCATTGTAAATTTGAGACAATCAATTAGATTATTCATGATAGTGTACATCAGTTGAAGTTGTTCTAAAGTGCCATTCCATATCACAAACACATCGTCGACAAAACGTCGATAGAACTTAACGTGTTCTTTAAATAATGTCTCACAGAACAAGATATGCTGTTCCCAATGTGCAAGGAACATGTTGGCATAGCTATTGGCACAGGAAGTGCCCATAGCTATGCCATCTACCTGTTTGTATATGATGTCATTGAAAACAAAAAAATTGTTTTCTAATACTAGTTCCAGGAAGTGTACCAATAAATCAATCTTCACTATGTCGTACTCACTGTGTTCCTTAAGATATTCAGAAATAAACGTGAGTCCTAAGGTGTTCGGAATGACCGTAAAGAGTGATTGTATAACAAGGGTCACAAACATATATTCATCAGTGATGCCATTACAGTTAAAACAATCATATAGTTCTATTAAGAACTGTTTGGAGTCCCTTAATACAAACTTATTCTTGTTCAGTACTTGCCTCAGATGAAGGATTTTAAGAAAATATGATAATTTAACATACCAAGAGAGGCAGAGTCTTAAGAGACTACAACAGGACCATAGAATCATTATTAGACCTGCTGATAAAGGTGGTTGTATTGTAGTGATGAATACCCTACACTACTATGATTCTATGTCAAGTATGCTGCATGATAAATTTTATAAAGAGACTGAGTTATCAGCAGTAAAAGAAGTCATTTTATATGTACATAACATCCTATCAGACATTCATAAGAGTGGTTTGATTAATCGTGATTTACATGAATAACTTCTAGTGAAAACACCCTTGATTCCAGTTATACATGGCCTGCTGAAATTACATAAGAATGCCAATGACCCACCCATGAGACCAACTGTTTCTGGCCGTGGATGGGTCACTGAGCATATCTCTGTATACATAGAGAAACATCTGAGGTTCTGATGTTGAGGAAAAATGTGGCAAGACCAATATTACAGTCTACAGAAATCATGGTACAAGCTGGAAATTTGTTTGAATATGGTTGCACAGTAAAAAACAAGGATGATTATCGAACATCTTTTCCTATTCCTATAGTGGATGAAATGTGGAAAATAAAAAGCATAATCATAGAAAATTGGAATATCATTGTGGGGAATAAAGACCTAGTTGATATTTTAGGTTTAAGTCCCAGATTTACTTATAAAAAGGTTTCCAACATCCAAAGTATGTTGGAATTCCATGGAGAAATGAAAAAGCCATCTAGGGCATGCACAATCAAAAAAGGAACTTATAGTTGCAACAACTGTAGACAGTGTAGGTTTATTTCTAACACTTCCTTTATTACAATAGGCCTATTTAATGAAACATTTTGGGCTAAGAATTATTTTAATTGTAATAGTGAACTACTAGTTTATGCAGCGAGATGTGTGACATGCAGACAATATTATATTGGTAAAACCAAAAGAAATTTAAAAAGACGCATATATGAACACAACTTAGCTATAAAGAAGAAAGATAAATTTAATGCTTTGTTTAGGCATTCCATTACTTGTGAAGAATTCAAAAAGTTTGAATTTTTTGTTTTAGATAGTGTAGAAAACATCAATTTTAATGGGGATTTAAACAACATCTTAGAATGCAAAGAAGCATATTGGCAGCTCTATTTGGGAGCTGACAAATTCCCTGGACTGAATGACACAACAAATTTAAAATGTTTCTTAATGTACAGATAAAACATTTTTTAATTAAAGATTACTATAGATTATTATGCATATTTGTACACTTACAGATATAACTCTAACAAAGAATTTTGTATTGTAAAGATAAACTGTATTATTAGTATACAATTTTAGATAGTAACAGTATTATATAGCACTTTATAACACAATCGTGTAATTATGATGCAAGTTCCTGTTGTGGGGTATAAAAGGAAGTAACCAAGTAAACTGATTGTTTCTGAGGAAGGTCACAAAATAAAGCAGTGACTGAAAGCGCTAAAAACTTGGTGTGGATTATTTCTCCGAGCTGTTTGGGATACTGTCACCTCTACATTTTGGTTTTTTGTTTCCAAGTTGTTCGTGGTCTAAATATTCATTCTTTTTACATAGTTGGTCTTGAGATACTCTTCATTTTTTGGACCTGTTTTGCTCCTGCAACCTCCAACTTGATTCTATAACTATGTCAAGAATCTAAATGGCAGTGCTCAGATCTGCTCTGAGCAACAACAGAATGGCATTAAATATACTGATCCCAAGGATATTGCCAATATCCTGGCAGATCGATTCAGTGCCAACTTCACCCCCTCTCACCCCTTAAATGGCCCATCTCAACACCGGAAGATTGCCAAATTCCGGTAACAATGGCCACACAGGTAAAAAATGCACTCTCCAAAGCTAAGAATACAGCATCCATGGGACCAGATGACATCCAAGGCTATGTACTACATGAACTACAATATGAACTGGCACCTCACCTAAGTGTCATGTTTAATCATAGACTCACCTCAGGTTTCATGCCCACTGAGTGACGCAGAGCTACAGTTATCCCACTCTACAAGGGGGGATCCACCTTGGATCCCAGAAACTACCGCCCCATCAGTCTGACAAGCCTTATCTGCAAGGCCATGGAGCGTATTATCATGGAACTTATAAACAAAGTCATTGGCAACCTTCAAACACTGGACCCCACTCAGTTTGGGATTGTGAAGGGCCGATCTTGTCTCCTGAACCTGATTGACTTCTTTGAATCAGTCTCCAGAGCCATGGACAAGGGTAAGGTGGTCCACACAGCCTATCTAGACCTTGCCAAGGCCTCTGACGCCATACCCCACTCTGGAATCATAGATAAACATACTAAGCTGGGCATTAATCCCTACGTCACCCAATGGGTTGCTAACTGGCTTACTGATAGAACCCACACTGTAAAAGTAGCCGACTTCAAATCCAGCTCCAGACAAGTGACAAGTGACAAGTGAAGTACCTCAGGGTTCAGTCCTGGGACCGCTCTTGTTTGGCATCTACTTATCTGAAGTACAGGTCAACACTAAGGGACTCTGGCTAACAAAGTTTGCAGATGAATGCAAACTGGGAGCCATTATTGAATCCCCAAATGATGTGGATACACTAAAAAAGGGCCTTACAGAAACAGATGCTTGGTGCCAGAGCCATGGGCTCAAGCTCAATGCCAAGAAATGTATAGTTATCCCCTTTGGGAAAAACATGTATCTGTGAATTACCATATAGGTGGCAGTACACTAAACACCAAAAGTGTGATAAGAGACTTAGGGACACAGGTGGACAGTGGTCTCACCTTCGATAACCACATTGCCACAACAGTCAGGAAATCCTTCTATGTGGCACACCTCATCACTAAGGGCTTTTCATCCAGAAAAAAGGAGGTCATTGTCCCACTGTACTCATCCCTCATTAGACCCATTATAGAATACAACGCCCCATTTGGTATGTACCTCTCAAGACATCTGCAACAACTGGAAAGGCCGCAGAAATACCTCACTAAAAGAATCACAGGCCTAAATCATTTGCCCTACGCTGACCACCTTAAAAAACTCCAGCTATACTCTGTCGCATATCATCTACTCAGAGGCATCTCTGCTTAACATACAAGGCCATGTCAAACCCAGAGCTGTTGGACATGCTACACTTAAAGAAATCCCAATCCCTCAGAGCCACATGCTCCAGGGATCTAAATCTTGTCATCACAATAAACAAAACATGCTGGAGGGATAGGTTCCTGACCAAGAGACTCCCCAGACTCTGGAATAGATTGCCCATACATGTCAAGCAGAGTGCCTCTTTGGCCCTCTTCAAAAGGAACCTTGACGATTGGATAGGAGAAAGGAAATTCACCCCAGGGATCACGTCAGTCGCCCTGCTAGACAGGGGTCCAGGGAAGTAAATAGAGTGGAAGAAATAGCCAGGGAATTGTTATGGCTAGGTTTGTATAGGCCCTAGGGCTGATAGCCTAGTACCAACCTATGAACCTATGAACTCCGGTCCGCTAATGATTGGTAGTATATTTTTATGGTGCCGAGTTGCCAGCCTGATGCCCAACCTTCAGCGAAGGCACGTCCATTCACGCAGGTCTTTAGGAGGCCACTCGACCATGGGGAGGACATGCAGACTCCACACAGAAGGCACTCCAGCCGAGAATCAAACAGGCAAATCTCTTGCTGTGAGGCAACAACACTACCGCTGTACCACCCATTTAATACATGCTACATATTTACATCAGTACTTGGCTATATACTAAAGATACAAAAATCATTATATGCAGGTGACATACCAGCACAGGAACGGGATGTTCACACAAGACAGTTGTGGTTACTTTTCTGTGAATTTGGGGGAGAGTGGCAGTGTGGAAGTCAGTGCACAGCTCCAGAAAACCTGGGTAGACATTTTCTTCACCCATGGTCTTAATATGATATTGACTTGAGCCTAACTTTTGAGTGCTACTAGTTGTTATATGGTGTTTGTTTGTCAGGAAATTTGCATGTGTAAAATTTCTCTTGTATTTAGTTCCATCTTCCTTATTTCATCTGACAGCTATTATCTGGTGTTTCCTTCAGGTTCTTTCTACTATACGTTGCTGATGAGATACTGTTCATACCATCTGCCTACAACATACATCCTTCCCTTATAAATACTAGAAATATAAATAACTGCATTTTTAACCCACTCTTGCACTTTGGCTTAAGCTGAAATAAAATAAATAAGGCACTTACCTGAGCTAAAATTGACTGAGATTCTTTTAAAACAAGGCAATGGACTTGTATGGCCTTTGTAGTCAGAGCTGTATGGCTGCTGATGCAGGTAAATGGTGAGAATAAACAGTACTAAGGAATGAAGCACTTACAGGCTACTATGTTGCATAGGGGAGGCTGAAAAATAGAGAGGTGGGTAAGTATGAAAAGACTGCTGATCAGTTAGAAGATGTAAATTACTGCAGCAATGCATGCATTGTGGCTTTACCAGAAGGCAAAGAATGAGGCAAGATGCTTAGTTTCTATGAGAAAATGTAAATGTATCGGACCAGACATACAACAGCAGCACAGGGTATCACAGGCCAGAGTGAAAAAGCTGTATATAAAATGCATGTGAATGGAATACGTATTATGAAATGTAAGCATAGACATGTTTTCCAGTAAAACATGCTTTAAGGAATTACATCTGAAGACATTTGAAACACATTTATCCTCAAATAACAACATAAACAATATTAAGACTCCTGAGGTCAGAAGGCTGGTAGGTATAGTTACCGCATATCATTTGTGAATGAAATCCAACTGAACAACTAGTAAGGGAATGAAGAAAGGTGGAGAATGAAATCCTCATCTGCCTTGGAGAAAGGGTTCTGGTCAGTTTCAGAGTATGAATTATAAATCCAAAAACAAACCACACTAGTGCCATCCCAGATGAAATAGGTTAAGGGATGAGTGCTCACCACATAAAGGTTACGTTTTTTACCTCATATGTAAGAGATACAGGGCTTGATTCTCACCAAGGGGAAATACATTAGGCTTAAAATAGTCCACAAGGGCAGTTAGTCATGTACTTACCTATGTGGTACATAATTATAAATGCCAGAATGCATGCAGCAAGTTTTCTATAAATATAAAACAACAAACTCATGGGAAATGATGGAGTTATAAGAGTCATTATACTTTAGGTTTGAAGGTTAGCATAATGGCTAAGGTGTTTACCTTGCAGACCTAAGGTGCAAGACTTAATTCTCACATGGGATAGTTGGCTAGGCTTAAAATGGCCCACAAGTGCAGCTAGCCTAGTACTAACCTATGAACCTTATAACAAAAGGAAAAAAAAAATCATTGCTAAAATCAACAAGTATAACTCCCATAAAGATCAGAACTCTCTCATCAAAATAAACAGGCAGATAAGACGGCTAATTAAGTCCAGTAAATCCAATTTTGAGGTCAAGGTAGCCTCCAAGGCAAAAGACAACCATAAGGCCTTCTTCAGGTGTCAGAGATCTCAAAGGCTGTACACATCACTGTGCTGAACTGGTGGTTAATGGTGCTACATTCCTAAGCCAAGTGATATAGCAAATCTGCTAGCTGACAAATTTGGTTCCAACTTTACCTCCCACTCACTCTCCAGCCACCTCCCTAGAAATACCTTCAAACATAACACTTCCAACTATAAATCAAGAGTATGGTCTGGCTGTGCTTGCTAAAGCTAAGAACACAACCTCAGTGGGCCTCAGTTACATCCCAGATGCCTCCTGAATAGTCTAAAAGAGGCAACAGGAGTTACTATTTAACTACAGTCTTAAAGCAGGCTTTGTGCCTTGAGAATGGAGAACTGCAACAGTCATCCTTCTTCATAAGGGTGGACCATCAGCAGATAACAGAAACTACAGCTCCATTAGTCTCTTATTTGCAAAGCCATGGAAAGAATTTACATGGAAATGATCAACAAAGACATAGGAGACCTTCAGACACTGGATCCATCCCATTTTGACTTTGTCAAAGGAAGATCATGTCTTCTGAACCTGGTGGACTTCTTTGAGATGGTCACCAAGCCAATGGATTACGGTAAAACAGGGCATACTAACTACCTTCACTTGGCTAAGGCATTTGATACAATACCCACCTCTGGCATTGTTAACACACTTAGAGAATTAGACATAAACCTTTATATAACATGCTGGATAGTCAGCTGGCTCAAAGACAGGACTCAGGAAGTTGGGACTGGTGAGACCACTCCCTTCAAGTGGCCAGTCAAAAGTGGAGTCCCTTAAGGGTCTGTTGTAGGCCCACTCCTCTATAGCATCTACTTCTCAGAAATCAAAGCTAATGTGAAAGGCCTCTAGCTCACCAAGTTTGCAGATGATTGAAAACTGGGAGCAGTTATAGAATCCACCCAAGTTACTAACATCTCACAAGAGAATCTAACACAGGCAAATGACTGGTGCTAAAGCCATGTCTTAAAACTCATTGCAAAGAAATGCATTATACCATCTTTTGGAAAGTCAGCCATCCCAGGGAACTACGTCATCAATAAAACACCCCTAACAGTCGATCTACTAGTCAGGGACCTGGGAACAGATGTAGACAGTAACTTGGCCCTCGACCAACATGTATCCAAGGTAGTAAGGAAATCCTTCCATGCTGCCCAACTGATAAGTAAGTGCATGGTATCTAGGTCCCGGAAGTCATTGTACCACTATACTCAGCAATCATCAGGCCCATCATTGAGTATAATGCCCCCTTCGGTATGTACCTGACCAGACACATGCAGCAACTAGAATTTCCGTAAAGGTTTTTTACAAAAAGAATACAGGATGTAAACACAATGTTCTATGTGGACTGTCTCAAAGCCCTGTCCTGTCTCCTACAGACTGCTGAGAGGTGATGTATGCCTGGCATACAAGGCATCCCCGGCCTCCACTCTTAAGAACCTTTTGCACATCCACAAAACAATCAGCATCAGAACTACTAGATCTAAAGATCTAAATTTTGCTTGTAACATAAATACGACATGTTGGACAGACAGATATGTATCTCAGAGAATTCTCTTTCAATGGAACAGGCTCCCTGTCCATGTGGAACAAACAAACAAAGTCCCTCCTGTAAATCAGAGTGTGTGATATACCTTTAAGAAGCTTTCCAGTGAGTCACCACATGCATACAAGTACTGAGCACGTGCAACCAATAGTGCCATTCGGAGAGAGCAGCCAGAGTGTGAGCATGCAAGCATGTAGTCAGTCAGTTAGTTAGAGAGTTCATTTAAGTTTAATGTTTCTGCCATTCATCCTGATGTATACGTATACAATAAACTACTTAAATGAACACCCAAGCCTCAACGTCTTCCTAATACACATAAGAAGAGAAACATGGTGTCAAAATAGGATCCAGAGTTACAGCCAACTCATAACTGCTTTCCACCCAGCTCTACATTTCCCAAATATTTACCAACCTTCATAAAAAGAACTGAATAGTCTAGAATCCTGCTATAACAAAATTTCCAAGTTTGCTACAGGCCACCCATACAGAACCCACCACTGCTTAGTGCTCTCCCAGCTCAACTGGCTAGAACTCCCAAACCCGTTAATACTCAGTCAACTGACCATAGTCCACAAAATAATACACCAACGCAATGTCTGCCCCGTACTTACTAACCTAATCCAACCTAATATAAATCAAAGATCTCTCAGGTCCTCAAACAAACTAATGTTAAAAGTTACCCAACCCCATGACACACTAGGCACCTCCCTCTATCCTTATAAAATTATCAAGCTCTGGAACAATCTTCCCCAACCCCAACCCATAGCTAAAAACCCTAACTATCATGAGTTCAAACACCTCCTTAAAGAACATCTAGCAAATCATTGGCTCTGCTCCTGCCATACTCCTGGTTAAGTCTACCCACTCCCCATCTAGATCTCATATTACAACTATACCCCAACTATATCTCATATTTATTCTCTTTTTCCTAACTAGCTCTATCCCTTATCTACTGTATATCTCCTCATAGCTAATGTTTTGCTTCATTTCTCCTATTAGATGCTAGAGTGGTGTTAAATCCTAGGCAAGCACACCAACCTTACATTGAACCATTCCTGGCACTGTTAAAATATGTCTCCTTTTAACAAAAGTTTGGACAAATACATTGTTTTGAGACTGTATTTCATGTCTTTACCATAAATAACTGATTTGCTTTTGAAGTACACACTGATCCAAATCAAACATTATTAATATTTGTTAAATTTGATAGTTTTGTTAGAATTCTCTACTGTATGTCAGGAGCTTTTCTCCCCGGGTCTCCACTGAAAATGGGCTTCTTGCCCAGATGGACACTACCCGCTAAACAAATGTAATAAATAAAAAATAAATAAATATGCTTAAAAATGAGAAGAGCTGTGGAAGGCACAGTGACAAAGCTCATGTAGATAGTATGGAGCACGTGGTAGCCCCTACAACACTCACTAGTAGACCCCAGATCTTTCTAGCAAATTCCAGAGTTTGCACAGTCTCAGTGAAGTATGAGTGAGTCAGCAAACTAAAAGCATGGGCCCCCACCCAGCTTTATAGTCAACTGTCATAACTGTGGTGGAAATCATGAACCCAAAAGAGAAAAGTGCTTAGCTTTTGGTCAGCAGTGCCATTCTTGCAATAAGTGGAATAATTTCAAAAGGTTTTGTAAATCAAATAAGGTACATTCTTTTATTAAAAGAGGGCATTCCAAGAGGCAAGTTGATTAATTAGAAAGCTACAACCCTACTTTTTATGTTGATGGTGTGTATGTGCTTGGTAAAACAGTCAATGCAGTAGATTTCTGGGCAAAGAACGAAATCTGTTGTACTGTGTGAATTAATGGGAGTCTCATAGAGCTCAAGGTAGATACAGGCTCAAAGTGCAATGTTATGTCAGCAGAAACGTTTGCTAGAGTAAAACCTGCAGAATAACTTGACAAAGTAATGCAAAGCTTGTTGCTTATGGTGGTGAAGAGATTCAAACCAAAGGCTCAGTAGTGCTTTCATGGTACTCTGCTGGGAACAGCTATGATTTGCAATTTTTCGTAGTCAAGAGACACATGCAGTCATTATTAGGCCAGAGACAGTTTGAAAATGGGACTGATTTCACTTAATAAAGAGACTCACCATGTAAGCCTGAATGACAACAGCTCAAATTTCACCCAAACTATTTTTTCTGAGTATGTTGATATTTTTGTAGACAAACTAGGCAAACTAGTTGTGTACCAGTTGTGTACTCCATGAAGTTAGACCCAGAAGTCACCCAGTTATTAGACCAGCACAGAAAGTTCCAGTAGCTACGCAGAGCAGAGATAAAGCCAAGTTAAACAAAATGGTTAAGCTAGGAGTAATTTGTCCAGTAGAAGAACCTACTGAATGGATTTCCTCCATGGTAGCAGCTCATAGGAAAAGCTCAGATAAGATCAAAATATGCATTGATCCAAGAGATCTGAACAAAGTATTAAAACGTCCTCATCATCCAATGTGCACAGTCAAAGATGTTGCTACCCTTATGCCAAACAGCACTGCTTTTTCTGTCTTAGATGCAAAGAGTTCATTTTGACAAATTTTGCTTGACTGAAAATCTTCCTTGTTAACCACATTCGGTACACCATTTGGAAGATGCAGATTTCTGAGAATGCCATTTGGGATAAATTCTGCCAGTGAAGTTTTTCAGTGTGCAATGCAGCAAATTTTTTCAGGCTATCCCTGTGCTATTACAATAGATGATATTCTAGTAGGAGGCAATGGTAAAGTCGAACATGACAGAAACCTCAAGAAAGTTCTGGAAAGAGCACGTCAAGTGAATCTTAAGCTGAATCCTCTGAACTACAAATTCAGACTACGAGAAGTTACTTATGTTGGTCACTTGTTTACCAGTTCAGGCGTATGACCAGATCCTTCCAATAAAACAGCAATTCTCGAGATGCCAGCTACAGACAATGCCCAAGCCCTACAACGTTTTCTTGGCATGGTCATGTTCATTCCAGATTTAAGCCAACTTTTATCACCGCTCAGAGAGCTGACATGCAAAGATGTAATTTGGTCATGGTCAGAACAGCACCAAAGAGTATTTGATGTCCTGAAGCAGAAAACTGATAACCCACCAACTCATGGCTACTATGATGTTCACAAACCAGTTACTCTTTCCTGTGATGCTCTTAAGTTTGGTCTAGCTGCAGTCATTCTTCAAGAGGGTAGACCAGTAGCCTATTCTTCAAGAACTTTTACCCAAACCAAAATGCAGTATGCCCACACTGAGAAAGAGTTTTTGGTGATTGTGTTTGCATGTTCAAATTTTCATGATTATATTTATAATCGACCTATCCAGATTGAAACTGACCACCAACCTCTTGTTACTATTTTGACAAAGCTTATGCATACAGTTCCAGCTAGACTGCAAGGTATGATTCTCAAACTGCAGAAGTACAATTTCACAATTGTTTACACAAAAGGAAATTTTCTTTATCCTGCTGATACCTTATCCAGATCACCCAGAAAAATAAACACATACCAGCATAACGATGAGCAACTTGATTTTGAGGTCATGGAAGTGAGAAATTTTTCTTCCACACATCCTGATGAGCTTAGACCTCACACAGCTTCAGATCCAAATCTCCAGAAGCTCTTTATCAGTCGAGGATGGCCTTCAAAGCAATCTTATTTACCAGAAGTGAAACCATATTTTCCATACAGAGATGAGATTTTGTCAGACAATGGTATCATGAAAGGTCCTAACGTGATTATTCTGAAGTCCTTGCAACAAAAGTACATTAAGATCTTGCATCCTGGCCACCCAGGAACTGATTCTACCAAAAGAAGGACAAGAGGTCTAGTATTTTCGCCTTCTATTTCAAGAGATATTGAGAAAGTACTTTCATAGGTTCATAGGTTCATAGGTTCATACTAGGCTATCTGCCCCACAGCAAGCTAGCCAAATAGTTCTTTTGTGGTTACGCCCACCCCTTTAGTTTGGAGAAACTATGCCCATTATTTTGCTGTGCCTCTGTCGAGCAGTGACGAGGTACCCCTGGGTGTATCTGCGATCTCCCATCCATTGATCAAGATTCCTGAACAAGGCCAGCGAGGTGCTCTGCCTCACATAAACCGGGATTTCCACAGCATAGGAGTCTTTGGGTGATGAATCTATCCCTCCAGCGTCCTATTAATAACCGTGTCGAGGTTTAAGTCTCCCGCCTTGTGGCTCTGAGGGATCTAGATTTTTGAGATGAAGCATATTCATCAAATCTGGGTTTGACATGGCCTTGTATGTCAGGCATAGGTCACCTCTGAGCAACTGAATATAACTGGAGTTCTTTCAGTCAGCATAAGACAGATTTTTGAGACCCTTTATCCTTTTGGTGAGGAACTTTTGTGGCCTCTCCAGCTGCTGCAAGTGTCGGGTCAGATACATTCCGAATGGGGCATTGTACTCGATCATTGGTCTGATGAGTGATGAGTATAGGGAGACTATGACTTCCCTTGATCTAGATGTGAATCCCTTCATGATAAGGTGGGCAATGTAGAAGGTCTTCCTAACTACTTTAGCAATATGAGTGTCGAATGAAAGCTACTGTCAACCTGGGTTCCCAGGTCCCTAATAACTTCTTCTGTGTTCAGGGATTGCCACCTATATGGTAGCTAGGGGTAACCTTATTTTAAGGGTATGACTATGCATTTCTTGGCATTTAACTTTAGCCATGGCTCTGGCACCAGTTATCCGTTTCTGTGAGACCCTTCTGAAGGATATCTGTGTCGGATGTGTTTTCAACTACAGCGCAGTTTGCAGTCATCTGCAAACTTTGTCAGCCATAACCCTCCTGTGTTTACTTACTTCCAGAAAAGTAGATGCCAACAAGAGTGGGCCCAGACACCACTTGTGACAGGCTTTGAGTCTGACATGGCGCCAGCAACTCTGACCCTGTGGGTTCCCATCTTGTAATGTATGGGTTTGTTGATGAGTTTTTCAATGATACCGTGAGGTATTGTATCAAAAGGTCTAGGTGGCTGTATGGGGAACGCCTTTCCCTCGTCAATGGCCTTGGTGACTCATGATCTGCCTTAGAGATAATTTATAGTTGTAGGATACACTAAATAGGGCAGTAGTATACTTTGAGGAAGGTAGTTTTAAGGGAAAATTTGAAGAGTGGACTTTAGGTAGCCCTAATAGTTTAAATCTGATTAACCGCGCGCCCCTAGTGGGTGCTAGTAGCAGCTCCAGCAGCAGCATCGCTAAAAGCGCTTAGCGCAAGGCTTTATAGCAGGGGCTGGAAAAACAGGAAATGACCCAAAATGGCAATTACTAGTTGCTGCTTCTAACCACTCCTCTGAGGACAAACAAGCAGCTCAGTACTCCCCACTCCCACTGGTGAGTAAAGAAACTACCTCTGGCCACACAAGAAAATGGAGGAACACAGAAACCAAATACAAAGCCCAGGAATCAGCAGAAATCTGATCACTGAACAACTAGCTAGGAAAGTTTAGGAAAGGAGAAATATTTTTGTTTTTTGTTTTTGCAAACAGACAGAAAAAATGCAGTAAATGCTTTGTTTTTGACTAAATTGCTATCAAAGCCTGGTACACTTGAGTGTATTAGCCTGTTTGTGTGTTTTAAGCAATACTTTAGCCCACAAGTGCAATCAACAATATAAGCTCACAAAAACAGGAAAATAAGGTAATAAAACAGTAATATAGGCACAAACAGTAGTCGAAAAGCTCAAAAGATCAAAAAATGCAAACTAAAAAGTTTAAAAAATACTTATGATCAAGAAAGTTGCTTTTTCTGCTCTCTGCTGGCTTAAGAACTCTGCAGGGGACCACGAGGAGCTATGCCTAGTTCTCTAATGCCAGAAAAGCCTGCCAAAGCGTGCTTTATAGCAGGGGGCTGGAAAAACAGGAAATGACCCAAAATGGCGCCGCCAATTACTAGTTGCTGCTTCTAACCACTCCTCTGAGGACAAACAAGCAGCTCAGTACTCCCCACTCCCACTGGTGAGTAAAGAAACTACCTCTGGCCACACAAGAAAATGGAGGAACACAGAAACCAAATACAAAGCCCAGGGATCAGCAGAATCTGATCACTGGAACAACTAGCTAGGAAAGTTTAGGAAAGGAGAAATATTTTTGTTTTTGCAAACAGACAGAAAAAATGCAGTAAATGCTTTGTTTTCGACTAAATTGCTATCAAAGGCTGGTACACTTGAGTGTATTAGCCTGTTTGTTACACAAGCAGTACTTTAGCCCACAAGTGCAATCAACAATATAAGCTCACAAAAACAGGAAAATAAGGTAATAAAACAGTAATATAGGCACAAACAGTAGTCAAAAAGCTCAAAAGATCGAAAAATGCAAACTAAAAAGTTTAAAAATACTTATGATCAAGAAAGTTGCTTTTTCTGCTCTCTGCTGGCTTAGGAACTCTGCAGGGGACCACGAGGAGCTATGCCTAGTTCTCTAATGCCAGAAAAGCCTGCCAAAGTGTGCTTTATAGCAGGGGCTGGAAAAAACAGGAAATGACCCAAAATGGCCGACAAATTGCTAGTTGCTGCTTCTAACCACTCCTCTGAGGACAAACAAGCAGCTCAGTACTCCCCACTCCCACTGGTGAGTAAAGAAACTACCTCTGGCCACACAAGAAAATGGAGGAACACAGAAACCAAATACAAAGCCCAGGGATCAGCAGAATCTGATCACTGGAACAACTAGGAAAGTTTAGGAAAGGAGAAATATTTTTTTTGTTTTTTTTTTTGCAAACAGACAGAAAAAAATGCAGTAAATGCTTTGTTTTCGACTAAATTGCTATCAAAGGCTGGTACACTTGAGTGTATTAGCCTGTTTGTTACTTTTAAGCAATACTTTAGCCCACAAGTGCAATCAACAATATAAGCTCACAAAAACAGGAAAATAAGGTAATAAAACAGTAATATAGGCACAAACAGTAGTCGAAAAGCTCAAAAGATCAAAAAATGCAAACTAAAAAGTTTAAAAATACTTATGATCAAGAAAGTTGCTTTTTCTGCTCTCTGCTGGCTTAGGAACTCTGCAGGGGACCACGAGGAGCTATGCCTAGTTCTCTAATGCCAGAAAAGCCTGCCAAAGCGTGCTTTATAGCAGGGGGCTGGAAAAATAAAAGGAAATGACCCAAAATGGCCGACAAATTACTAATTGCTGCTTCTAACCACTCCTCTGAGGACAAACAAGCAGCTCAGTACTCCCCACTCCCACTGGTGAGTAAAGAAACTACCTCTGGCCACACAAGAAAATGGAGGAACACAGAAACCAAATACAAAGCCCAGGGATCAGCAGAATCTGATCACTGGAACAACTAGCTAGGAAAGTTTAGGAAAGGAGAAATATTTTTTTTTTGTTTTTTGCAAACAGACAGAAAAAAATGCAGTAAATGCTTTGTTTTCGACTAAATTGCTATCAAAGGCTGGTACACTTGAGTGTATTAGCCTGTTTGTTACTTTTAAGCAATACTTTAGCCCACAAGTGCAATCAACAATATAAGCTCACAAAAACAGGAAAATAAGGTAATAAAACAGTAATAAAGGCACAAACAGTAGTCGAAAAGCTTAAAAGTTCGAAAAATGCAAACTAAAAGTTTTAAAATACTTCTGATCAAGTTAGTTGCTTTTTCTGCTCTCTGCTGGCTTAGGAACTCTGCAGGGGACCACGAGGAGCTATGCCTAGTTCTCTAATGCCAGAAAAGCCTGCCAAAGCGTGCTTTATAGCAGGGCTGGAAACAGCAGGAAATGACCCAAAATGGCCAACGGATTACCAGTTGCTGCTTCTAACCACTCCTCTGAGGACAAACAAGCAGCTCAGTACTCCCCACTCCCACTGGTGAGTAAAGAAACTACCTCTGGCCACACAAGAAAATGGAGGAACACAGAAACCAAATACAAAGCCCAGGGATCAGCAGAATCTGATCACTGGAACAACTAACTAGGAAAGTTTAGGAAAGGAGAAATATTTTTGTTTTTTTGTTTTTTGCAAACAGACAGAAAAAATGCAGTAAATGCTTTGTTTTCGACTAAATTGCTATCAAAGGCTGGTACACTTGAGTGTATTAGCCTGTTTGTTACTTTTAAGCAATACTTTAGCCCACAAGTGCAATCAACAATATAAGCTCACAAAAACAGGAAAATAAGGTAATAAAACAGTAATATATGTTCAATATGTAATAGTACAAAGCAGCATCAACAGAAAGAACCACTTCAGTTAAGCCAGATACCTGAACTATCTTGGTCAACAGTAGCCACAGATATCCTTGAGTGGAATGGTCAGCATTATTTGGTGTTAGTAGACTCTTATTCAGATTGGTTTGAGATTGACTTACTTTCTAACCTAACTTCCAGTACTGTCATTACTAAGTTGAAGTGACATTTTTCTGTCCATGGTAGTCCACATAGAGTTATTTCTGACAATGGTGCTGAGATTACTAGTCAGCAGTTCAAGAAATCTGCAGAAGAGTGGGACTTTGTTCATATTACAAGTAGTCCTAAATACCCTCAGTCAAATGGCTTGGCTGAACGTGCAGTTCAAAGTGGAAAACAGCTGTTAGAGAAATCCAGACGTGGCAATATCAACTTGTTAAATCTCAGAAAAATTTCTCATGATGAACATCTTGGTTCACCTGCCCAGAGACATGTCGAGACAAACCAGAAACACACTACCAATCAGCAGTAATTTATTGGTTCCATGTGTTAAAAACAACAAAGCAGTAAAGGCCCAACTGTTGAAAAAGCATTTGTCCCAGAAGTCTTACTATGATAAAACCAGCAATCTTCACAAAAAGGGGTGATAGTGACGATGCAGACTTCAAAAGGTTTTGATCGCATCAGATTTATGAAAACTTTGTGTCAAGAGCTGAGATCGTACACTGTGGAATCACAAGGAGTGGAATTCAGATGAAATCAGAAACATTTGTCATCAGTGTGAGAACCAGTGTTATAGCATCTTGTCTTTGACAAAGACTTTAGTTCTTAGAGTGACTTGTCCAATGTTCCTGTTCGAGAGAACATTCCATCAGCAATACCTGTTCCTGAGAAAATACCTTAGACTCCTCAAGCAGAACATTCCATAGTGACTGTCCCTGTTGCTAAACCCAGTCCTAACTATTATGTCATGCGATCAGGTCGCATCTCAAATCCTACCATGGCAACCTGGACATGACTGTTGTTTTATTTACTAGTGTCTGTATAATTGCATGCCTATTAAAATGCCATTCTTTATATGAGACAACTCAGTAAAGAGGGAGGATACAGATCAGAGTGTGTGATATACCTTTAAGAAGCTTTCCAGTGAGTCAGCATATGCATATAAGTACTGATCATGTGCAAGCAAGAGTGCCATTTGGAGAGAGCATCCAGAGTGTGAGCATGCAAGCATGAAGTCAGTCAGTTAGTGAGTTTGTTTAAGTTTAATGTTCCTGCCATTAGTGAGTTTGTTTAAGTTTAATGTTCCTGCCATCCATCCTGATGTATTAGTACACAATAAACTACTTAAATAAACACCCAAGCTTCAACGTTTTCTTAATGCACATCAGAAGAGCGACACCTCCCTCTATGTAAGTGTAATTTGGACCATTGGATGGGAAATAGAAAATTCACCTCTGATCTGGCACCCACATCTCTGATGGACAGAGGCAGTCAATAATTCAAAGAGAAAAGGTATTTAACTTTGAAGAATCTCCAAGAGAGGAAGAGACAGTTAAAGGTAGAAGAACAGGAAAAACAGAGGGCACTATTGACTGAGGTGCAGAAGAAGGAGGATGAGATGATCTGGGCTTATAGTGCTGTGGTTCAGGAATTAAATCAGGTTGACACACTTAGGCTATGAAAGCAATGGAAACCCATGCATCCATGGGCCCTGAACACATACCAGGTTGTCTGATTATCAATACCAAATATGGCTTTTCTGAGCCCATACGTAACCTCTTTAATTTAAGTCTCTCTTCTGGTTGCATTCCTAAAGCCTGGAAAACAGCATTTGTAATGCCATTACACAACGGTGGCCCAGCCATGGACCCTGATCACTACAGGCCCATTAGTCTCACTAGCCGCAAAGGTAAAGCTATGTAGCACATTATTTTAGGCATCATTAATTTGGACATTGAAAATCTCAAAACTATGGATCCTCGTCAATTTGGCTTTATGAAATGAACTTCCTGCCTCTTTAACTTCACTAATTTCTTTGAAAAAGTACTTGAAGCAGTTGATAGTACTTATGTACTGCATGCAGCATATCTAGACCTGGCCTAGTCCTTTGACAGTATCCCCCACCCAGGCATTACTGAAGAACTTCTAAATCGGAATATAAATCCTTACATTGTGTGACAGATAGCTAACTGGTTGTCTGACAGATCCCATGTGGTTAGAGTGGCAGGTGCTACTTTTGAAAGGAAAAAGTTACTAGTCATGTACTATAAGGCTCACTTTTGATCTCTCTCCTACATGGCATATATTTCTAAGACTTTCAGGCCATCAGTTCTGGGCTGTGGTTAATTAAATTTGCAGGTGACTGTAAATTTGGTGTTGTTATTCAATTTCAACTGACTCACAATTGCTCCAACATGGCATAGACCATGTTAACAATTGGTGCAAGGACAATGGTCTCAAATTAAATGTAAAAAATTGTAGCAAGGTTCCTTCTGGTAAACAGAACTATCTCACTTACCATACAGAGGATGCACCCCTCCAATCAGACATTGCTGTAAGGGATCTGGGTACTCTTATTGATAATTCCTTATTCTTTGACCATTGTGTCTCTGCAGTAGTTCAGAAAGCCTTTTATCTCTTCTATCTAATTTCCAAAGGCATCTCCACTAGATCCAAAGACGTCTTAATATCCCTTTACTCATGTCTTGTCAGAGCCATTACTGAATATAATACACCTTTTGTCATGTACTAATCTAAATATATCACACAACTGGTGAGACCTCAGAGATTCATAAATAAAAATATCACTGTTCTCAAAAATCTTTTTTATCAGCAGAGACAGGCAGCCCTTTGTCTTTACTGAGTTTTTTATAGACTCCTTCATGGAGGTCTATGTCTATTCTTTTGTGTCATCATAGGATCATAGGAAGTTATTAGGCTATTGTCCCTGAGGTCCTTACAAGCCTAGTCAAGAATTTAGCCCATGTTCTGACAAGTCAGCACCTGATGCCCCCATCCAGCAGGGACACAGGTGGAATCCCAGGGGTGTATTTTCTGTTCCCCATCCACTTATCCAGGTTGGGCTTAAAAAGGGTTAATAAGATACTCTGCTTGATGTGGAGAGGGAGCCTATTCCACAGAAGGGGAATCTCTGAGACACAAATCTGTCCCACCAACAAGTCCTATTGATGTCACAGACCAGATTGAGGTCGCACATCCAAGTTACTCGAGTGAAGCTTGACTTGCAGATATGCAGCACTCCCATCAAGGTGAGGTCTGAGATTGCTTTGCATGCCAGACAGAGGTCACCTCTGAGAAGTCTGTATGAGACTGAGCAGAGGGACAGGGTTTTTAGGCTATCTGTGTAGCCTAGATGTTTGAGGCCCTGGATTCTCCTGGTGAGGAACTTCTGTGGTCTCTCCAGCTGATGCATGATGATGCATATTTTGGCATTCAGATATCAAACATCAAATATTGGGATCATTTAAGATCCAACCCTATTTGATCTCCTATTCCTTCACAGAACTAATGGTACAACAAATACTTGGTTAGAGGAACTAAGCCTTCATCAGGAGATAAATAAGACATGCTGGCATGACAGATTTATATCCTAACGTATCCCTCACCTCTGGAACAAACTTCCATGACATGTCTAGCAGAATAGCACCCTTGCCACCTTCAAGGTAAAGCTAGATAAGTGGTTGGGCAGACTCTAATTCTCTCCTATTCTATCTTGTCATGGCCTCCTTGAGGCTATAGGGAAATTTAAATACAGTTTTTTTGGCTAGGCTTGAAATGGTCTGTAAACTGATTGCCTAGCACTTACCTATGAACATATGAACTATTCTCAGAGTGCAGAAAAGGGAGAGAGCAGTTTTCGAACTTCTTGATGAAGAGTGGGAGGAGATGCCTTCAAAAGGAACCTTGATGATTGGATGGAATATAGTAAATTCACCCCAGGGATCATGTCAGTTGCCTTGCTAGACAGGGGCCCAGAGAATTAAATATTGTGGGAAGAAATATCCAGAGAATTATTATGGCTAGGCTTGCATAGGCCCTAGGGCCGATAGCCTAGTACCAACCTATGAACCTATGAACCTATGGAGGATTTGCTACCTGGGGTACTTACAATTTTGAGGGATTGTTTAAGAGGTTATAGTGGGGGAGGAATTATTGGAATTGAGCGAATTATGTTCCAAGGTTTTGGACGGGTGGACTCTTCTACAGTTACTGAAGATAACAGTAGAGGGTTGATGAAGGAAATTACACAACAGGAGGTCAAATCTCCAATCAGAGACAGAAACAATGTAAATCACTTGGCTTCAATGGTATCTCAGTGGAAGTGTGGAAATTGATGCTGAAGGACATAATTAAAAGCTAGGCAATTTTATTTCACAAGATATTGGGGGGGGGGGGGTGTCCTAAGTCCTAGAAGGAGAGGAAAATAATCATACCAAAGGAAGGGAAACATACTACCAAGTTCATATCACACTCTATCTGTATTAAATCATGATTATATTTACAACTATTTTGGCATTAAGATTGGCCCCAGTTGTGAGAGAGGTGACTGAAATGGATCAGTGCTCTTTTGTGGATGGATGGCACACTTTTGATAATATAAGGATGTTAATGACAGTCAAGGCACAGACAGAGGAAAGTATTTGTCTCTTTGGATGCAGAGAAGACATCTGACAGGGTCGACTGGGAATTCCTCTTGGGCTTTTTAAGGAATTCTAATTTGCCAGTAGGTTTTCTATCAATGATACTGAATATTTATGCTGCAGTGGTGGTGCTGTGGTAGCGTTGTCGCCTCACAGTACGACGTTGTCCTGTTCGATTCTCAGCTAAAGCATCTTCTGTGTGGAGACATGCGTGAATGGGCGTACCTTCGTTGAAGGTTGTGCGTCAGGGCTGGCAACCCGATACGTAAAAATCTACTGCCAATCATTAGTGGACCGGAGTTCCACTGTGGCGACCTCTAACCGGGAAAAGCCGAAAGATACAACATACTGAATATTTATGGGGGGAAGGGCTAATTCTAGAATTAAGTGGGTTGGGAGTTATCTAAGGTTATTGAGATACATTGGGGTACTAGGCAAGGATGTCACTTGCCCATGTTTTTATTTGCCTTATATTTAGAGCATTTTGCAAACTGCATACATAATTCCCTGATCCAAGGGTATAAATGGGGAGAAATAGAACTGAAAAAACAAGTTATGCAGATGATATAATGCTAACAATGAGCTGTTTTATTTCACGATTCAAAAATTTGTCTTTATTTCAAGTTACAAAGTCAATGACGGAAAAAACAGAATAGCAGAGGTGAATGTGGAGCTGTGGAGAAGGGTGTGAATATATATATATATATATATATATATATATATATATATATATATATATAAACACACACACACACACACACACACACAAACATATATATATATCTGCATTGGCAGACTAGAAAGAATACATAGAAACTTACAGAACTGGAAAATTCTGAGTTTGAATTTGTATCAGAGGGACACAATCTTATACTTGCAAGTTTTACCTCATGTGCTATACATAACCCAGGGTTTTTGGAGACGTCTGGAGGGTTTTATGTACAGGAAATTGAAGGATTGGATGAAAGTCTGTTTGGGAAGTTCAGATACCTATAGTGAATTGGGAAAGTAAAATGCTGACTAAGGAACCTAGAGGTTTGGGGGTGTCGGCTATAGAAATGAGGACAATGGAAAGAAATGGCCAGTACAAATATGTTAAAAGTGAAAAATTCATAACTAGGTTTGGAAGACATCTGGGAAACTTTCTGGGGAAGAGAAGTAAAGTCCTTGGTATTCCCATTCCTAGCGGTTATTGGCAAAGAGATAAGATATCCAAGAATAAGCATCTAAAACAATGGAGAACTGATATCACCCAAAGTAGGGGTAGAACAGGAAACAGTGAGATGGAAACTGCAGTGGCTAAGTGGAGAAAACACCATACTGAGATCAAATATTGGAATTAGTTATTAATTAGTGAACAAACAGCATCTTGGGAAGAGGTGAAGGAATAATATGACCTACCTGACAGATTGACACTATATGTTATGGCCCTTAGAATAGAGGTGAAGAGAACTGCATGGGTAACGACTAACAGAAAGTACTGGCCCACTGTAGTTAACTGGGCTGTGGAGATGAGGGATAATGAAGAGGTGAGGAAGGGATCGATCTCTAGATTATATGGGGTCTTTGTTGATAAACAAGATCCGGTGGCACAAGAGTTCATAGCGACTTGAGAAAGGTTTATTAACAGGGAAATAGGTGAAGAACAATGGGAGATGACTTGGAATTTGTTTTATAAGGCAAGGAGGCAATGCAAACTCAAGCTATTTTCTTGGAAATGTTTGCATAAGTATTTTATCCACTGGCTAGACTATGGGCAATTTTTCCCTGTAGATCAAATATTTTGGATGTGTGGTGGAGATAAGAGATGAGATTATATACTATGTATAATGGGCTAACGACCAACAGGGCCTTTATAAACCTAAGCTAACAACCCAAACCAACTGTGTCCCTATGTATTATGGGCATTTATCAGGCATAGGAATGTTAGGAAGTTAATAAAGGGTTTTTTTGGGGGTGGGATGTTGGTTTGGGCAAAGTTACTATCGGCCTTTGTCAATTAGACACATGGGGGCCCAGACCTGGGGTGAATTTTTAATTTCTTATCCACTGGTCAACAGGGTTTGGGATGGACTCTGCTTCATTTGGATGGAGAGTCTGTTCCAAAGCAAGGGGATTTTCTGAGTATATCTGTCTAGCCATCCTGTCTAGTTTATACTGCAACCAAAATTTATATCCATGAAACCAGTGGTTCTGATGCTGTTTGTTTTGTGAACTTGCAAAATGTCCATCAGAGCTGAATCTGAGGATGCCTTGTATGCCAGATATAGAGAAAGGACTTTAAGGCAAACCATATAGGAATACCCTAGATTCCCTGGTAAGGAACCTTTGTGGGTATTCAAACTGTTGCATATGTCTGGTCAGATATATGCCAAAGGGGACATTATACTGGATTATGGGACAGACAAGGACCAAATAAAGTGGCACAATGGCTTCCTTGGACCTGCATGCCCTTACTTATTAGTTAGGCAGCACAGAATGACTTTCTTACTACCTTGGCCAAATGTTGGTCAAAGGCCAGATTACTGCCTGCATATGTTCCCAGTTCTGTGACTACTGGGTCATCTCTTTGGGGTGTTTTACTGATGGAATAATTAGCATAGATGCTCATTTCCCCAAAAGGCACTATAATGCATTTATTGGCATTCAGTACTACTGCATGACTTTTATTTGTCTGTGTAAGATGTTTGTGTTGGTGGTAGAATATATGATTTTTCTCAGTTTGCAACCATTTACAGACTTGGTCAGCCAAAGGTCCTTGACATTAATGTTTACCTCTAAGAAGCAGATGTTAAATAGCAGTGGTCTCAGCACAGTGCCCTGATGTACCCCACTGGTGACCAGTCTCTTAGTGGAGGTGTTCACACCAGTCCTGACATCATGTTTTATGTAGGGTTGAAACACCCTTGCACCCCTTGCTACTTATATATATATATATATATATATATATATATATATATATATATGTGTATATACCAACCTCTGAGATTGCACAACAGCAGGGAAGGGGCAAATTCTCAATCCCTGCTATACTGCAACCTCGCAGAAAGAGATGCTCTCATTTTTTGATCATGTGTTACTTTGATCTCACAGGCCAGTAAAATAAAACCTTTGACATGATCTCACAGGCCAATAAAATAAAACCTTTGACATTCAATATGTTTCATGTAATAAATGGATCCCATATAAGTATATAAGCGCGCGCACACACACACACACACACACACACACACACACACACACACACATATATTTTTAAAGCAGGCTTTAAAAACAAATAAAAATGTAAGTTATATATTGAACCATTCATTCCTCCTCTAGGGTATGAATCAGCCCATTTGTTTCCTGGATGATGTGGCAACCCCATAAGCCCATTTGTTCCACTTTGGAAGAGACAGCTGGCTATCAAGTGGGCCATGATTAGTGTTAGGGTTTCTTCCTACTTAACTCCCTCCCCATGACAGTTACTGGCTTCCTTTGAAGCTGCTGCTCTCTACTCATACATACATATGAGCTAGGACTGCCTCCCCGGCTTATATGTGATATGAGCCCTTACTGCTGTTACCTCGCATACCCTAACAGTCGTGTTGGGGGTCAACGGTATAGCATAGCACACCTCTCTTGTATTTTATATGTACAATAACAATTATGTAGGTATTATTAGTGCTTCTATATGAGGAAAAGAAACAACATTTTTAATGCAAACTGTCTGAAAATTAAGCTTTTTGTTCCTGTAGTCTGGAGTCTCAGCATGCTTAGTGTCATTCCTGGTGTGTGTGTGTGTGTGTGTGTGTGTGTGTGTGTGTGTGTGTGTGTGTGTGTGTGTGTGTGTGTGTGTGTGTGTGTGTGTCTGTCTGTGTGGTATCACAGCAGGGATGTGATTCTGTTGGTAATGGTTTCATTCCATGTCTTCAGCTTGAATTCTTACATATGAGCATTTACCAGATTGCATTGGTGGTCAAATTGTTAGATCTCATGTATAAGACTACCCTTAGTTGTGAGATACTTCTTTAATTGATTCATATCTGTTTTATTGTTGTTTTATTGATATTGTGCTCATTTTAACTTCCAGTGCTACTGAATACTGTATGACTGTTTGGTATGTGCTAAGACACAAAAGACGCATTGTGTATAATAATACTATAAGATTTTTGCATGATACTGTCGACTAATGTAAATTTTATGACCTTTTAAATATTTATTTCAAATCAGGCTTTTACACTTGCTGTTGCATACTGAAATAAAGGTTTAACAGTCTTTTTCACTGCAATTGCATTTTCAAGTCAGAAGGCAATATTGGCATCTCCTCTGTCGAAGATATCATAATGGTAATAGTTTCTTGGAAATTTTTCACAGAAGACATATTTTTTTCCAGTTAACCGTATTGTGATATATGTTAAATGTGTTTTATTCTGACTGTGCAGTAACTGCTGGGATGGTTTCTTATGTATTGCATATTGTTAAATTTAGGACAAGAAGAAACCTGTAATATGGCAACTTCAGTTAACCAGATGGCCAGCTGCTTCCTTTAGTGGAAATAAATGGCACCATGGGCAATTAATATGAACCTGGGATCTCAAGCCATTGTTTGTGGGTATGTGGTACAAAAATATAGAAAACGGTGCTGCTTTGGTCAGTGAAGAACAGTATATTGATTCATCACCTCTAAACGTACATGCTATACAGAGATTAGAAATTAGAGAATTCATGTCATGCTTCCTAACCCTAAAACTCCCTTCTCACTCCCTAACCCTAAAACAACTTCCTAATCGCTGCCTTAATAAACACTTCTACCCCCTCCCACTACAAGTTTATCCTGTGGATGGTGATCAGGAGAGCTCAATGGTTACCTCTGGTGCTGCTTCCCTGACAGAGAAGATGCAGTGGCTGGTCTGGACTGAAGTGATCCAGTGCCTCTGAGACCTGGATGGTCACCCTTGAGTGAATCCTCATGTGACTGTCAGAGTTGCATAGCTGCATAGCCCCAATCATTGGGCCACATAGGTGGAAAAAGCCCCAGTTGTCAGCCACACAGCTGAATGGTTTATGGCTGGGTTCCCAGCTGGGACAGCTTGGCAGTTGGTCCTCATCCCATACTATCCCCATCATAGTGTTCCCTCTCTTTGTTGTCACTCCCACACTCCCCTTTCCCTGTTTGTTGTCCAGTCCTTCTCACCACCTTACTTGTCAGACAGCAAAGATAAGTCAAATTATTTTGGTTTCCCGAAATAGCAGACCTGGTGTAATTCTTAACTCTTGCAGTTCTGGTATTTAGCATAAATCACTCCACTGTACAGACCACTCATACGGTAAACAAAGTTGTGTAGAAAATGAGATTAGAACACGTGACTGAAATTTTACAACACATGAATAAGCCTTTTTTTAAACTACTTCTGTCTAGTAATTTGGCACTTAGAGATTTGCCAGAATAAGACATTTGTGCTGAACAGTTTAATGTGTTAATGAGAAAAAAACAAAGACAATTCTCACCTAATGTTTGGTAGTTAAAAAGAATCAATAACATTGTTTGCAGTACTTTATGGCTTTCTTTAGCAGACTGAATTGATATTTCTGAAAACTTTGTTTTCAGATCTTTGTTTGATGTGGGTGTGGACACATGCTCCACATGATGTGTAACTCATAACATTTCACTGGCAGGTGCTATAAAAGGCACAGGCTGCCTGTCTACTGAAAGTTCAAAAAGATGCAGAATTATTAAAAAAGGAAACAAAGAAAGGAAAATGAAGATCTGAGTTGCTATTACTTTTGGGACAAGTTAGTTTTTGGTTATCCTACTAGTAGCTGGATGCTAACAAAAGTATGCAACCTTGTCTGAAATGCCCTTCTCTGGCCTCTTCAAATGCAGTTTGGATCAACATATGATGAATCACAAATTCACACCTGGGGTAGTACTTATGTCCCATTTGGATAGGGGCACTCTGTAAGATGCTCAATGCACAGGCACAAATCCATGCCATCTTCTTGTTCCTAGGGGCCATATATTGGGTGAATGCTGGTTATATTGGCTAAGCTTATAAGGGCCCTTAAGCCATTAGCCTAGTAATCTGCTATGAACCTAGGAACCTATAGAATGATTTGTTGTGGCTGAAACAAATCTGATCAATAGTAAATTCAAGACAAAGAAATGCAAAATACTCCTAAAGCAATCACTTGTGATACTTTATTAAATTCACCCGAAAGAGGTACTTGGCAAACACTGGTTAATTGTATTTTTTTGAGTCTAGCAGAGTGTGTAGGGCATCCATCCATGATGAACATCTGTGCCAAAAAGCAGGTAAATACACTTGATAAACACAACCCTCCTGCACTAGAGTAAATGTTATCTGTTGAATAGGTTATTTATGGGGTACAGCTGCAGTATCTTTGCCAGTGATGACATCTTTTACTTTTATTACACAAGTCACCACCTCCTCACTGTTACTGCTTAGCAGGTAGTGATGTGCTGGTCATTTCAGTTCGTCATCTGCTGCACAGATTTAGAATCTTATAGTTGTCCCACAGCAGGCAGATGTCCACTTTTCCAGACATTTCCTGTCAATCTTTATAGTCAGACTTTTCCCATTATGGTATCTGTTACTCCCCCATCACATGTACTAGACAATCACACTGAGACTGTAATAATATTTAAGGCAACACTGTCAGTACTTCCTCAAAAGTTGCCTACTGTGCCCACCCATCACTCTGTTCTCTTCAACTATATACAGTGGGTACTCTGGGAGTCTGTGCTGCCAAAATTTATTTTGGGGTGCTACATGTTTTTTGCAGGCATCCATTTCTTCAGGAACATGCATTTCAAGGAAATGTATTTTTATAACTCAATGCTATGGTGACTTTGTAAAGGACTTAGGATTCAAGCATATACAGTAAGATCTAAGAAATTGATAACCTACACATATAATAATACATTTTATAGCCAATAAAAATAGCCCTTCAGAAGGAACTTTTAATCATCCAGCAGTGGCAGAATAATTAGAGTTGCCACCTCACATTACTTCTTCTTCACTATGGTTCAAGCTGGTTGCCTGCTGTATAAAATATGCATGTTCTCTCGGTGTCTACAGAAGTTCTCAAAATAGAGTCTGGTTTCTATTCACATTCCAGCTCCCAAATGTGAATAGACAAGGTGTGTGTGTGTGTGTGTGTGTGTGTGTGTGTGTGTGTGTGTGTGTGTGTGTGTGTGTGTGTGTGTGTGTGTTCAACAGCTGAAATACATAAAAATTAATCCTCGACATTTCTTCCCAAGTCACACACACATACATGCTCAATATGTATGCGTGCGTGCATGTGCACAACTACGCACACATTAACTAAGGGAAATTACCTGACTACCTTCCAGTTCAACTACCTGCATGTCTTTGGTATATGAGAATTAACCACAGTGCCCATACAAGTCCCGGGGAGACATGACAGCTATGACAGAATGCAGCCCAGTGCTGGTATGACCCCCACAGCTGGCTGTCAAACTAGCTTATTCTGCTTTTATTTTCTCTGCAATTAAAAGTGATTATTTAATAACACATTTCTCAAAACTCCAAATTAAACTATCGTACTCTTGTGGAAATAAAATTAACATATAGGTAGTTTTACTATGAAGGGCCTTCTGTAATACAGCTAACACAACAGAATAGGAAATGGTTGCATGCAGTTAGGTGACATCCGGACTTCCCAATAATCACATGAATTACATAGCACCGCACTCCAATTATGTACTAAAGTAAAATAATTGAAAATGTGGAGTGTCCACATTTTAATTGTATGACAAATAAAAAATTCACAAACCCAGTCCTTCTACTAATGACCTTCGACTTGAAATAATTAATTTCATAGGAGGCCTTTGAAGACTTTCATGTAATTTACACAATCCATAATTAATGAGTCATCTGGGATTTTCTACTGCTTAAAATTCAGGAAGTCTTTTATTATACCGTTTTCAAAATTCAGAAAGGCATATATTAATATGATGTTTCAGTGATGTATATTAGATTCAGTAGTTATTCACAAATCCAGTTTCACATCAAGTTGCAATTCAGCCACTTCTTTATAAATGTGTTTATAACAACCACCTTCTCACACCTTTACCAGCAAGCTTCAAAACAATTCACTTTTTGACACAAGCTCCTTCTCTGCTCAAGTCAAGTTCATCCAAGAGGGACCATTTCCATATGCTTAAAATTCCCTCATATGTTAAATGCCCTTTCAAATAATGGAAAGGTATGATTATTAGTAGGAAACAGAAAGAAGTGTCTGCATTAAAAAAAACCTCTCTGTGTAGTGCCTTGTTAGCCTGTAAGATGACCTTTAGGACAAGTTGTCTTATATTTAAATATTAAAACTGTAGAAAGGTTTGTTAGAATTACTCACCTTACTGCTAAAATATGTACCTTACACTGACAACAGTTTGTCAACACTTTCTGCCTTAATAAACATAAACAAGCATGCCAATGCCATTATAATATATTATAGGTTGGAATACATTCTCTGAACTGATATAATTATTGATCTGATAAAACTAGCATAAATTACACTGTCAGACAAACTGCTGTCTCGTTGCTCTGTTATGTTGACTACAGAGGGCACGTGTTCCTTTATTTAAGGAACATTGCTGTGTTTCTGAGAATCTGTCAAATATTAAACCATGAAAAAGAGACCATTTTCTAAAACTGTAAATTCTACAGTCCATTAAGGCTGACTTAACAGTGGTTCCATGAGAAAGAATGAAGACTACCTCTTTTTAGCCAAGTATGTTTATTGCTTGTAAACCATTGCATTTATACATTAAACACACACTACGTACAATGGTTATTCATTTACTTTTAACTTATTTATTATACTTGCAAAGTGGGAAATTCAAAGTGGGAAGACCCATTTCCCATGGAGTCCTAAAAGAGAAAACTCACAAAACATTACAAAACTCATTACATGACAGCATAGTACCTACCTATGAACCTATAGAAATACACCCCGGGGATCACTTCCGTGTCTCTGCTCATCAGTGGCACAGGAAAATAACTTTCTTGGGTGGCGTAACCCAGGGAACCTTGTTGGCTAGGCTTGCATAGGCCCTTGGGCCGATAGCCTAGTACCTACCTATGAACCTATGAACCTACATGGCACATCATATAAAACAGCCACTAACAAAGCATGCATAGAATAAAACATCACATAATGAACAGCAAAAGGATATAAACATGAAAACAGACAATATGACTGAAAATAATATATTCAGGCAACACAGTGTGCAAGCAGCACAATAACGTGACAGTAGTACACAATCCATTGGCCACAAACTACATTCCAGCAGATGCAGAACGCAAATGAGCATGTTAGCTGGTAGCAAATGTATATGTTATAAGTAACAAACAGCAGTTAAATGATACCTACAACAAAGCTGAGTTGGAGGTGTCAAGTATTAGCAATGACAGCATGGAAAAAAGTTGTCTAGTAGACTTAGTATCATATGACGATAGGAATGTTGGATACTGAAATGACAGACAGGCAAGAGTAACTAGGTTACTTTACGGTTATAGTACCAGTTGCACTGGAAATAACCTTTGTTCTCTCATACATTTTTTTCTGTATTAGTTTTCCTTCTGTGCCTGATGACCATTAAACTTCCCCCTATCAGCCATGTCCATGCACTGCCCAGTCATGGGCACTTATCACTGAGGGCAAGAGGCGGCCAAGAAGGTCATCATACAGGCAACCTCAGAAGTGTTTTATGCCCTCAAGAGCACCGTGGCAATAAGGGTATACTACATTTAGACTTAAACCCTAGACTGAGTGGGGAGACAGATACCACTGGAATCTCAATGTCCTCCCCAATTCGAGTACACTTTCCCATCCAGTGGTGAAGATAGCTAAGTTGAAACAGCTTGGTGGCTGAGCTACTGTCCTGGGGCACCAACTGCTGCACTGCCCCAAACAGCAGGCCCCATACTCCCCTTCCACCTGTGTCAACTATCCCACTACCCAATCACTCTCACATCACCTAACTCATAGTCAGGGCTTTATCCCTGTATGCCAACAAACTTTGCTCTTAGCTATGCTTCAAATTTCAGGGTGCTTATTCCACAATTACCACTGGCAATGAAGTACCCAGACTCACCATAAAGGCTTTTGACTTAAGGACAGAGACTAGTCTACACAAAGACGACCTGATATCTCATGGAATTTGTCTTCATTCAGTAGTATCAGATAAGAACAGACAGACAGGTAAATGTGTTTAAAAGCTGGATAACACAAAATAATTAATTTTGAGCAAGAAGGTGAACAAACACTAGCCACTGCAGGTCATTTAAGGAAGTACAATGGTGGGTTATATCATGATGACTGTCTGCAAAAATATTTTGTGGTATGCCTGCACAAGGTCATGAAAAAAAGGATTATTTATAATCTAGTAAAAAGATTAGCGAAACACAGACGAGAAGGGTGCAAGTAGGAATTGGAATCAAGCAGTGTCGAAAATGAATGGGCCTTGTAACATCAGTCAGTTGGCTGAGCTGGGTTCCTATCACATTGTCGAATTATGACAATGCCGAATGGCTAAAATGTCAAAAGTGCCATTCATCAAAACTGTTCTTGTGGGATCATGGTACAGTGAGGATCAGAAAATTTGCCCTATCCTCACTGTAGTGCGATCTCGGAGTTGGTATATATAATTAGCGGGGGGTGTACAGTTTCGATGAACAGCACTTTCAACATTTTAGCCATTCGACATTGTCAGAATTTGACAATGTGATACAGACCCAGTTGAGCTAATTATTAAAGATGCTGCCTAAGAATTTAGTGGTACCATCGCCCTTAATAAAAAGATGAATTCTGGGAAGTAATTTTAAGATGGTTTTAATGTGAGATGACTTGTGCGCATGAATGATTGAAACAGAAAATACTACACTTACATTCAGATAGACTTAGTGTGTTAACTGTGTTTTACTTGCATTGAGATGAAGGCCTTATGTTGCTGGCCAGATTAAAGCATGGAATCTCTGTTGTATTTTTTTTCCTGATTGCATTAGTTGTGTGCTCTGCAACCACAACAGTCAGGTCATCAGCAAATTGGATTAATTCAAAGCTGTCACAGTGACTGGCCATGTAGATTATGAAAACTGTGAGCATAAAGAGAACCAGCACATGGAGAGAAAGGTGACAGAGTTCTACTTTATAACCTTGCCTATGTCATTAAGATTGTCATTGCATGGCTTAAGGTGCTGTTCTTCTAAGGATGCTTTTCCACTACTTATTTATTTATGTATCTATAACAGGATGCCTCCTAAATAGTCAAAAAATATAATGTTTCAGGGCCACTGGGGTCTCTATTCAACCACAGCCTCCAAAAAGGCTTTGTGCCACGCAATGTAGAACTGGAACAGTGATTACTCTGTGAAACGGCAGATCAAACCCTCCTATACACCCTTCAATCACTATCTTAGTAAACTCCTTCTCTCTCAAACCTGTCTCCACTGACTATATCAGAACTCTACTCTCAAAGCTCAAACCATGCTCTGTATCATCAGCAGACAATATTCCTTCTTACTTTCTCTGGATTGCTGCACACTCCCTTGCTGTCCCTGTATCTATACTAATCAATCGCTCCATCTCTGAGTCTAATGTTTCTTCTATCTGGAAACAGTTTTACACTCTTCCTATTCATAAAGGGGGTAACTCCACAGAAATATCTAATTTCAGACCTATCGCTAACCTCTCCCCTCTCTCCAAAATCCTTGAAAAATGTATATATAAACAAGTTATGCATTATCTCTTACAAGAAAAACTTCTCACTCCAACACAGCGTGGCTTCTGTCCCAAGCATAGTACAACCACAGCTCAACTATCAATTCTCAACACCTTAGCCCTTGCTAAAGATGATCACAAATTCATACCCTGTCTATTCCTTGACCTTTCTAAGGCTTTTGACACTGTCTCACACTCTGCCACTTAGTAAACCTGTAGACCTAAACTTCTCCCCTGATTCAATTGCATGGTTCTCTAGCTATCTCTCTGATAGGCTGCAGTTAGTACAATGGGACTCAGCACTATCTACCCCTCTCTCAGTAAGAACTGGAATTTCCCAATGTTCTATTCTTGGACCTCTACTCTTTAATATCTTCACCAACTCACTCCACTCCTCTTGTCCTCAATCTAACATTGTCCAATACGCAGATGATTCTATAGTCATAACTATTGCTAATTCCCCCTTAGAACTTCTAACAAATACCCAGACATCTTTCAACTCAGTAGAGACCATGGTTCACTAATAATCAGTTCATCATCAACCCTAAGAAAACAAAATTACTACTCTTTCTACCTAAATCTGAAAACCACATTAAACTTTCCTTCTCCATAAGGTCCCTAAAACAATACTCCTATAGAAGTCGAAACTAGTACAAAACTCCTTGGCATTACCATTGACGACCAACTAAAATTCGATCTTCACATTAACAACTGTATCAAAAAAAAAACACTAAAAGCTAGGACTACTGTACAGGAATAACAAATTTCTAACTACTGAAGCTAGGATTTCTCTTAACCATGCCTACCTTCTACCATGCTTAACCTATTGTTCCCAAATACAAATCTGAACTCCTCTCTACTTACCAAATTAGAATGAACCTACCACAAAATAGCTAGATTTGCAGCTCAACAAACATATAAATCTCACCACTTTCTCTCCCTAAAATATCTGAAATGGCCCGAACTACCTCACCTGTTCCTACAATCTCAACTCCGAATCATACACTCCAGCCTGTATCAGCCTGATTTCTGCCTAAGTCTGTCTTCTCTCATCTCTCACTACTCCCCTGCCAGACTTCTCCGAAGCTCAACTCAAGACCTACTAAAAATCCATAAACCCAAATCCAACACAGGGTGCATCTTATATAGCTACCATCCCTCTACTGCATGGAACAAACTCCCACTAGAAATAAGGACCCTGACTCACCCCAAACAATTTAAGCTATCAACCAAAGACCGCTTTAAAAAACACTGGTCCTGCCATTGTACTCACCCTCCCTGATTATTACCTACCTTTATAGTACAGTCAAACTAACTTACTAAAACTTACCATTAACTACTTCATCCTATGCTTCCTATGCAACCTCCAAAGCTTCTTCTATACTCTGCTTCCTGAAATTCTTATGTAACCTTTTATGTTTCTGCTACTCTGCATACAAAACCTTATATTTACTCAACTCTCTTTTTAAATGAAAAACATACAACTTATTCTACTTTTTTAACATTCTCCTTTTTGTTTATAGTACTGTTTTATCTGTCAACAATATACATATATGTAGCTTACATATAACTACCAAAATTCTGTATAGCTATTTCTATTCCATTGTATATCTTTGGAGCTTTTCTCCCCGGGCCTCCACCAGACACTCACGGTCAACAAATGTAAAATAAAAAATAAATAAAGTAAAAAAAATCATCAATGGATCCTGGGAACTACAGACCCATTAGTCTAACTAGTCTCATATGCAAAGCCATGGAAACAATTATCATGGAAATAATTAACAATGACATAGGAAACCTTCAGACACTGGACCCAACTCAGTTTGGTTTCATCAAAGGCAGGTCATGCCCACTGAACTTGGTGGACTTTTTTGAGAAGGTCACCAAGGCAACAGCTGAGAGCAAAATGGTGCATACTGCCTACCTTCACCTAGCTAAGGCATTTGAGACAATACCTCACTGTGGCATTGTAAACAAATTCATGGACTTTGGCATAAACCCCTATGTAACTAGCTGGAATTAGGATTAGAGTGACCACAACCCCAAACGGGTTGGTCACCAGTGATGTCCCCCAGGGCTTTGTGCTGGATCTGATCCTCACTGGCATCTATTTTTCTGACGTCAAGACCAATGTCAAGTAAATCTGGCTGACTAGTTTTGCAGATGATTGCAAGTTAGGAGCTACCGAGTATAATCCCCCTTTTAGTATGTACCTGGCCAATCATATGCAACACCTGGGACATCCACAGAGTTTCCTCACAAAAATAATACAGGAAATAAGCCTAATGTCTTATTCAGATCACTTCAAAGCCCTACCTCTATGCTCTGTTTCCTACAGGCTGCTGAGGGGTGATGTATGCCTGGCACACAAGGTATCCTTAGATCCTGCTCTGATGGACTTTTTAAATATCTGCAGTCATAGAACCCTCTCAAAAGACTAACATCTTACAAGAAGGTCTAACACAGAGAAATGATTGGTGCCAAAGCCACGGCTTAAAACTCAATACCAAGAAATTCATACTAGTACTTTTTTGGAAGTTTAATAACCATGGAAACTACCTAACTGATAAAACACCCCAAAAAGTAGACAAAGTAGTCAGGGATTTGAGGACCCATGTGGATAGTAACCTTACTTTCAACCAACATGCCTCCAAGGTAATAAGAAATTCAATCTATGTCACTCAATTTATAAGTATGGGCATGGCATCTAGGTACAGGGAAATCACCGTGCCAGTGTACTACTCAGCTCTCCTCAGACCAATCCTTGAGTATAATGCCCCTTTAGGTATGTACCTGACCAGGCACATGTGACAACTGGAACATCCACAGAGGTTCCTCACAAAAATATAGGACATAAACACAACGTCCTATGCAGATCGCCTCAAAGCCCTACCTCTATACTCTTCCTACATGTTGTTGATAAGTGATTTATGTCTGGTATACAAAGGATCCTTGTATCTAATTCTGATGGATCTGTTGCATATCCTCAAAATGAACAGCAACAGAACTACAAGATCTAAGGATTTAAACTTTCCTTGCAACTTAAATAGTTCAAGTTGGAGGAGCAGGTGTGTATCTCAGAGAATCCCCATTCTCTGAAATAGGCTTCCCATCCACAATAATCCTTTCTCTAATCATACTCAAGCAAAAATTTGACCAATGGATGGGAAATCAGAAATTCACCTCTGGTTGGACACCTATGTCTCTGATGGACAGAGGCACACGTTAAACCATACCCTAATATACATCCCTTAAAATAACCTCTAAGGCACAACAATGTGTTGACTGCATTTGAGTGGCATGGTTAAACTTATAAATGCTCTGGTGGTCATTAGCCTAGTATACACCTATGAAGTTATGAACTTATTTATTTTAAAGCAATGAAACACTATATTTCTTTACTCTAAATAAATAAAAGTATAAATGTTCCGAAGTAGCCCTTTTAAAACAAAATGTGCCTGTTGCACTCTAAGCACCTTAGAGTGAGGTGCTGTACAGTTAACTACTCAATTCTCACAGAAAAAAACACCATAATAAGCTGTCAAAGTCCTGCACTGTTGAAACACAAGGTAAAACAAACAAGCAGAAAACACAGTGCAGTCACCATGCAAAAGGATAAAAAGTCTTTCAATAAGTAAAAGATAAGCGCTTCTGTACACACCTTCATCAGATCTACTAAAACAGAATAAAACAGCACTATTTAAACTATGCACAACCAAACATCAGTACAATTTCAATCTCCACCTTTTTAAAATAGGTTTAAGTGGAACATTTCCATTTAAACCTGGAGGTTTATCAGCTTGTTCATAGGTTCATAGGTTCATACTAGGCTATCTGCCCTAGGGCATTTATAAGCCTAGCCAGAGTGTGTTTGGCTTTCGCCACCCATTTTAAATTAATTTTGCTATGCCTTTTTTTGAGGTTAGTATACTGTGCCTCTGTCTAACAGTGACACAGAAGTGATAGCCGGGGTAAACCTACGATCTCCCATCCACTCATCAAGATTCCTCTTGAAGAGAGTCAATGTGGGACTCTGCCTAACCTGGACTGGGATTTTATTCCAGAGTGAAGGGAGCCTCTGGGTTATGAATCTGTTCCTCCAGCATGTCCTATTTATTTCAGTGCTGAGGTTCAAGTCTCTCGAGCGCGTGGCTCAATGGGATTTGGATTTTCTGAGGTGCAGCATGTCCATTAATTCCGGGTTGCACATGGCTTTATACGTCAGGCACAGATCGCCTCTGAGCAGGCGGTATGCCACTGAGTAGAGCTGGAGTTTCTTTAACCAGGCAGCATATGGCATCTGTTTGAGCCCTTTGATCCTCTTGATGAGGTACTTTTGGGGTCTTTCCAGTTGCTGCAGGTGTCTGGTAAGGTACATCCCAAAAGGGGCATTGTACTCAATTATGGGCCTGATGAGGGATGAGTAAAGAGGCACGATGACCTCCCCTGATCTAGATGTGAATCCCTTCATGATTAGGTGGGCTATATAAAATGTTTTTCTAACCACTTTGGCCACGTGGTTGTCAAATGAGAGATTGCTATCAACTTGGGTCCCCAGGTCCCTAATGACTTCTTCTGTACTTAATGGATTACCACCTATGTGGTAATTTGTGGGCACTTTGTTTTTGCCAAAGGGGATGACTATACACTTTTTGGCGTTTAGCTTGAGGCCATGGCTCTGGCACCAGTTGTCTGTTTCTATGAGGCCCTTTTGGAGGATGCTTGTGTCGGCTGGAGAGTTGATTATGGCGCCCAGTTTGCAGTCATCTGCGAACTTGGTCAGCCACAGTCCTTCCGTGTTGGCCTGAACTGCCGAGAAATATATACCGAACAAGAGAGGTCCCAGGACTGAGCCTTGTGGGACGCCACTTGTAACTGGTTTGGAGTCTGACATGGCTCCAGCAATTCTAACCATGTGGGTTCTGTCCTTGAGCCAGTTTGTAACCCATCTAGTGACATAGGGGTTTATATTTAAGCTGGTGAGCTTATCTATAATGCCCAAGTGGGGTACTGTATCGAAGGCTTTTGCGAGGTCCAGGTAGGCTGTGTGGACCACCTTCCCCTCGTCAATGGCCTTGGTGACTGTTTCAAAGAAATCGACCAGGTTTAAGAGGCAGGATCTGCCCTTAACAAAGCCAAACTGGGTAGGATCCAGTGTCTGTAGGTCCCCAATATCTTTATTTATGAGGTCCATGATGATCCTTTCCATAGCTTTGCAGACCAAGCTAGTCAGGCTTATGGGGCGATAGTTTCCAGGATCCGTTGAGGCACCACCTTTGTGGAGAGGCACCACTGTTGCTGTACACCACTCTTTGGGTACATATCCTGTAGTAAGGCTAAGATTGAACAGTAGTTTTATGTTTGGGTTTAGCTCTTCTTGGAATTCATGTAGGACGCAGCCCGGGACACCATCTGGTCCCATTGATGCTGTGTTTTTTGCTTTGGAGAGGGCGGCTCTTACCTGAGCATCTGAGATGTCAGGAGGGCAGCACTCTATTGGGATAGATATTTGCCCTTTTGGTGGGGGGGGTTTGCACTGAACCTGTCAGCTAGGATGTTGGCAATGTCTGTGGGCTCGGTGTATTTTTTGTCATTTTGGACTAATTCTGAGCATATCTGGGAATTCCCACCCAGGTTCCTAACATAACTAAAGAAAGCCTTGTGATTATCCTTAGTGTCCTGTGCAATTTTTCTCTCAAAGCTGGCCTTAGATGACTTTATGAGTGCCCGTAGTTTTTTGCTAATACTGATCAGAGATGCCTTCCCTTTTTGGGATTTTGCTCTATCATGTAGTAGCTTCCTCCTTCTATTGTATAGTTTGTTTATGGCTGGGGTCCACCAGATAGGACGTCTGCCTTTGGAGGATTGGGTCTTGGTTTTATTTGGGATTGCATGATCCATGCATTCCTGAAGGTGTTCATAGAATGTGTTTATAAAGGATTCTGCGGTCTGGGCCATATTTTCCACAGGCCCGGGGGCTTTGAAGGATTTCGCCTTGGTTTTGAGGCATGTGAAATTTGCTTTAGAGAAGTTTTTCACTGTGGTTTTCTGGGCAGGGGATGGGGTCGGGATGTGAATATCCAGTGAGATTAGTTTATGGTCTGATCTTACCAGTGAGGGATACACTTCTGGTCTGGAGCATAGTGTCCCCATGTTGGTGATGATCAGGTCCAGTATGTTTTCCCCTCTTGTGGGAGTGGTAACAAGTTGTTCCATAGCATTTGAGTTTATAAATTCTAGGAACCTTTGGGCTAGGGTGTTGGAGCTAGAGTAATGCTCCCAGTCTATGTTTGGGTAGTTGAAGTCGCCCAATATAATGGTGTTTGGAGAGAATTTCATATTTTCCAGTATTCTCAGGAAGGCCGAGTGGGGTTCCTGTGTTTGGGAGGGTGGTCTGTAGCAGGCTATAAACTGGAAGGCAGTTTTACCCACAGTTAGTTGCACATGGATAGTCTCTGATGCTTCGTGCTGTGCCACCAACCTGGAGGTGTGGGTATCTTTGACGAATATTGATACTCTCCCTCCTTTTGTGGTTCGGTCCAAGTTTTGGGGCCAAAAAGCATGGTATGAGGTATAACGTGGTAGTGCTGGGGTGCTCTCGGGAGCCTTGAACCAGGTTTCTGTTACTGCACAGATATCGATGTTCTCCATGCTAAGGAGAGTTTCGAGTGCGTGCATCTTGAGGTTTAGACTTCTGGCGTTGAGTAGCATTACTCTTAATTTCTTATCCCCGGTGATACCTATGGAGGTGGGTTTGTCTTTTGAGCCTTGCCTAAAAAAGTCACTATGGGGGTAGCAAGAGCCTTTGCCAATATCCGAAAGCCCAGGGGTGACAGGTGCAAGCCGTCCCTAGCGAAGCATCGTGGCTTGTCGAGCATGTCATCCCAGGCTGACAGGCATTGGATCCCCTTTGAATGACACCAACACTTAAGCCAATTGTTGAAATTGATCATCTTGTCTTCATATTGTGGCATCATTCTTGGTGAGGGTAAGATTCTACTCAAGGTCAGGGTCATACCGGCCTGGGCTACATGCTCAGAGAGCTCCTCTATGTCTCTTTTCATGTAGTCCAGGGAGGTACGTCTCAGGTCATTCACAACAGCATGGACAATGACTGAGTCATATTTGTACTTGCCTTGGAGTGACCTGAGTGCTTGTGTTATGTGGCGGATCCTAGCGCCTGACAGGCAGCTCACCGTGACCTTTTCCTTGTTCAGCCTGGTGAGCGGGACGTCAGTGTGCCTGACGACAGAGTCACCTATTACAAGTGTATCAGGTGTGTTGTTTAGCCTTAAGGGCTGTGACTGTTCGGCACACTGTCTTTGTCAGCTATGTGTTGCACATGTTTTGTTTTGGGGTAGCGGTTGCTTGGGTGTCTGCTTTGGAGGTCTCTGCTGCTTAGGCAGATTTTTATTTAGAGCCTCCGAGTATGTTTTTGTGTGTTTATGTGTTTGGTTTGTTGTCGTGGTAGGTCTATATGAGACTGGAATTGTAGTGAGTGTGGTTTCCTTCTCCTCCTGACTGGTTACGCCAGTACTGAGTTGAGAGAGCTTAGCCTCCAGTTTGGCTATATGGTTGCATCTCTCACATGTGTTGGAATTTGTTGGGAGGAGGAGAGGGTTGTCTGTGTACATGAGGCAGTTGTAACATTGCCTCAAGATTCCCAGATTCACCGGCTGGACCGGAGAGGAGATTGACAACTGACCTTTGGACATGCTAGAATAGTATTGGGAATTCCTTTATAATTGAAAAAAAGGGCCAATGGGGAACAAGGTACTCAAGGGAGTTTGTGAGGGTGTAGTGCTTTTAATTTTTTAGAGCTGACTTATATAATTGCTTTAGTGAGCAAGTGCCAGGTAACTTAAATGCAATGTGTTACAGGTAACTTAAATGCAAAAATGACAAACAGTAACTTTCTTTCAAGTGAAACAAGGAAATAAGTACAGTAAGCAATGCAGATATAACTAGGGATCCACAGAAGTGCTAAAAGGCCGCGTTTTAGGTGGAATTAGTATTTCAGGGAAATAAACAAACATCAAGCATACAAACAAAGCTAGATTCAGCAGGCCTGGATCTAGTCTATGCTACAGCAAACAAGGTGTACCAATTTCAGTAAGAAACAGTTAACTGTAAATCAGTTATCCATTTAGTTTCAGTTGTTACAGTCTTATTCGCCAAATCTCCCTCCCTGCCATTAAAAACAATTCTTTGTAACACCATGAACTCAAAACCTTGAGTAGCATTTTCTTGTATATGTTTTGCAAGGGCATTATTTAAAATTTTGTTATGTATATCTCTAACATGCTGTAAGATTCTTTCTTTAAAACATCTATTCGTTTTGCCTACATAAAAACATATACAATGTTTACAGGTCACTACATAAATCAAATTCTTAGTGTTACAGTCCATAAGAATACAAAACATGTAGTGTTAAACACAGGATATTTAAAAAAAAAATTTCTTGATTAAACTGCATGCCTTACAATGACCATAAGAAGAAGTGCCACAATGTTTCCTCTTTCCAGGCATCACAGCTTTCTTATCACATAAACTTTGTTTTAAGTTCCTATTTTTAAAAAGAAAGTGTGGTTCTTCATCTACTATATCTCTAATGAGTTCATCTATAGTTAATAACTTCCAGTTACTCTTTATGAGTATGCTACAATCGGTCATAGTGGTGGATCTACCAGACTTTTAATGACCTTAGGAAGGCCTTTAATAGGTAATTTTGGCTTATCAACAGATAAAAATTCATATAATTCCTTATCAATCATTCTACACATTAACAAATCATAAAAATTATTTTTCACATTCACATTCTGTCAACAATCCTATTATCCACAGGCTCCTAGGTGTCCGATTGATCTAACAAATTGTGCATTCTTTTATCATAATCTTCCATGTCCATCAACACAAAGTACACTTGTGTACACTTACCATAAATGTAGATGTTCGAGTGTATTCACTGTTGCAGTCATTACATTTGGGTTATCTGCTTGCAGGTAGCCCTCAGTCGGCCTGATTATCAATGTCTTGGGTCCTGCATCAGTTGCTGTCTCATTTTCCATGACATCAGGTAGTCAGGGGTATAAAGCATGCAGCCGACGCCATTACATCAGTTTTTCTTGCCCCCGATGTCAGGTGCCCCCCATAATGGGAAGTAATTATATACAAGGTTACACCTCCAACAAAAAGCAAATACACCAGAAAGCTTTAAGCATAGTAAACAAGAGTAGAGGTATAGTCACTAGAAGTCAGGGGGCTGGAGGGATGGTAACCAGGACTGCAACAGTGAATACACTCAAACATCTACATTTATGGTAAGTGTACGCAACTGTACTATGTTCTTCGTGTTTCACTGTTGCAGTCATTACATTTGGGTAGATTCCCAAAGCTAAGGAAGGGAGGAGGCAATTAGATAGCATTAGGACCAGCTACAGGGCCCTGCAAGACTGCAGTGGCAAAACCAGCTCTGGATTTTGAAAAAATTGGCAATTGGTAATGCTTGGTGAAGGCATGTACAGAACTCCAGGTAGCAGCTTCTAGGATGTACCTGGTAGGGACACCTCTGAGAAAGTCTGTAGAAGTAGATGCAGCCCTGGTGGAATGTGGTCTTATCCCCTGTGGGGTAGGTTTTCCATGGTGCTTATAGCAGAAATCCACTTAAAAATGGTTTGCTTTGAAATGGCCTTCCCCTCTGCCCCTGCAGCAAATGCACCCAGCAGCTGTTCAGATTTCCTGAGAGGCTTAGTCCTGTCCAAGTAAAATCTAAGTTGTCTGTGCACATCCAAGGAGTGCAGTATTCGTTCCCCTTTGTTCTGTGGATTAGAAAAGAAGGTTGGCAAATGAATGGACTGATTAAGGGCCACACTGGATACCACCTTGGGCATAAAGGAGGGATTGGTCCTGAGGGACACCCTGTCCGCATGAAAGATAATGAAAGGCTCCACTGCCATATGGGCCTGTAATTTAGACAAGAAAAACACAAATAGCAAGTTTATACATCTTCAATTTCATTTAAATACATTCTTATAAATAACTACATTTAAACTTCTAATATCAGGTTACTATCATGTGCATCATTCTAACTATCCATTTTAACACAATTTATTTTTTTATACATAAATATTAAATGCATTATAATGTCAAGGTCGTGCCAAAACACTATAAAACAGACTAGCATTATTCCCACCATGTATGGACCAAAAGTGCTCAGCTACTGGACTAAATATATTTCTATTTTTAATGTCCTTAAGGTGTTCCAGAATTCTTACCCTCACCTTTCTCTTAGTTTGACCAATGTACCATTTTTCCCTCTCACAGTTTTGGTTTGGCACGACCTTTCTAAGAGATGGGGGAAGTTTTAAAGATGAATTGGATAGGCTAGAATGTAGATGTATCATTAATTATAAAACTTTGCAACCTAGAGGTTTGAATATTGATGGCAATTTGACATTATAATCCATTTAATATTTATATATAAAAAATAAATTGTGTTAAAATATATAGCTAGAATGATGCACATGATAGTAAACCTGATATTAAAAGTTTAAATGTAGTTATTTATAAGAATGTATTTAAATGAAATTTAAGATTTATGTGCTTTTAAAAAGTGAATTGATTAATTATATGTGTATATTGAATGTGATATAAAGGAAGGGAACACTAGAATGTAATTATTCTTTGAAGGTGAAAGGCCGAGGTACCAAATAAAGTGGTGAAGAAAAAAATCTGTGATTCTGCCTTGTGAAGCTTGCTATTTGTGTTTTTCTTGGATATATGAGACTGTGAGCATTTTTCTACCTATGATTTAGACGCCCTTCTTGCTGAAGTGATGGCTAAAAGGAAGGCTGTTTTCCAAGAAAGGAATTTCAACTCTGCATTTGCAGCTGGCTCAAAGGGAGGCAGAGTGAGCTTTTCCAATACAAAGTTAAGGTCCTAGGCTGGAGTAGGGGGTCTCCTGGGTGGTCTTACGTTTTTGGCCCCTCTGAGGAATTGCTTCAGCAATGGATGAGAGAAGAGGGGTGGCTCTGTATTATAATGAGCTGAAATGGTCGAGGCATGAATTTTGATGGAAGAAAAGGAAAGGTCCTTGTGAAGCATCTCAGTTAAGTATTGAAGAATGTTCGGTAAATTGGGCACTGCTGTCAACATCCCCTGAGTTTGGCTCCAGGAACAGAATCTTTTCCATTTTTCAGCATAGGATTTTCTAGTACTAGGCCTCCTTGTCTCCAGAATGACATCCATCACTTGCTTATTGAGGGATGGTAACGGAGAGATCATGTAATTAGCCAGGCTGCAAGGTTCAGGGCTTGAAGCTGTGGGTGCAGAATCTGGCCCTCCTGCTGGGACAGCAGGGCAGGGGTCTGAGGCAGGTGCCATGGTTCCAGAAGTGACACACTGTGCAAGAGGGGGTACCAGGGTTGGCGTGGCCAGTCTGGTGCAATAAGTACTGCCCTTGATTTGTCCTGTTTGAGCTTTAGTAGCACTTTGGAGAGGAGAGGCAGTGGTGGAAAGGCATAAACTGATAGGTTTTTCCAGGTGAAGAACAGGGCATCCACTTTCCAAGTTTGTCTGTGGGGAGTCCTTGTGCAGAATTTGTCCAATTGGTAGCTCTGAGGGGAAGCAAACAGGTCTATCTCTGGACTTCCCCATTTGTTTCTCAAAATGTTGACTATCTTTGGTTCCAGTTTCCACTCGTGTGTGTCCATGAGATTTCTGCTTAGGTCATCTGTCAGTGCATTTAGCTTGCCTGGCAGGAATTGAGCTTGTAGGTGCACTTGGTAGCTCAAGGCTGTGTTCCACAGAGCCATGGCTAGTCTGCAGAGAGGGTATGAGCGGGTTCCCCCCTGCTTATTTATGTACCACATAACAGTGATGTTGTCTGTTTTTACCAATAATTGTCAAGGAAGAATGTGGTCCTTGAAGGCTGTCATAGCATTCTGTACAGCTAACATTTCTTTTTGATTGATATGCAGGTGCATTTGACTCGGGTTCCATTTGTCCTGAATGCACGCCCTGCCAAGTGAGCCCCCCATGCATAGTCTGATGTGTCTGTTGTTAGGGTTTGGGCGGCAGGGGGTAGAGTGAATGGCAGTCCCTTGTTGTGGTGGCAGGCCTCTGCCCACCAAAGAAACTCTGTCTTTAAGCAAGGGATGATAGGAATCATTGATTCTAGGTCCTGAGAATGTTGACACCATAGGCTTTTTAGATACCATTGTAGTTTCCTCATGTGCAGTCTTGCATATGGAATTAGTAGAATGCAAGAGGCCATGAACCCCAGGGCTTGCAGTATTTTCCTTACAGATAGCTGGGTCTTTGTGGCCAGTAGTTTGAAGTAGGCTGTCAAATGAACTTGTTTCTCTGGCGTGAGGTAGGCCATCTGGGAAGTTGTATTCAAGCTTGCTCCCAGGAATACAATTTGTTGGCACGGTACTAGATGTGATTTCTTTTCGTTTATGGTGTACCCCAGAGAAGTTAGTAATTTCTTTACAAATGCCAAATGATTTAATAGTATGTCCTGGCTTTCTGCCTGAATTAGACAATTGTCCAGGTATGGGTATATTTGAATATTTCTTTGCCTGCAAAATGCAATGACTGGAGCTAGGCACTTTGTGAATACCCTGGGTGCAGTAGATAAGCCAAAGGGCAGTGCAGAGAACTAATAGTGCACGTAGCCTGCTCTGAAGCGTAGGTATCGCCTGCAAGATTCCCTTATTGGGATGTGCCAATAGGCTTCCTTTAAATCCATTGTTGCCAACCAGGCATTTTTGCCTAGCATGGGAAGCAGCTGATGAAGAGTTAACATTTTGAATTTTGGGATTACCAAAAAAGTGTTTAGGATAGACAGGTCCAGAATAGGACTCCAAGAATTGTCTTTTCTGGGTACCAGGAAAAGTCTTGAGTAAAAACCTTGCCCCATTCCTCTTCTGGGACAGGCTGAATAGCCCAGATGCTTAGAAGAGAGAGAACCTGCTTTTGAGCCTCTGCCCACTGATTTGGGGTAGGACTGGCCAACCATTTGGGGCTGGTAAGGAGTGGAATTGGAATCTGTATCCTTGGGAAACTATATTTAAAAGCCAATTGTCTTGAGTAATGAATTCCCAGTTTTTTGCATGCAGGGTGATCTTTCCCCCTAAAGGAACAGTCAGCTGAGCAGGGCTTGGAAGGTTTAAAGTTAAGTCATAGTGACAGTTTACCATAGGGGTTGTCTTACTACTCCCAACTTTGGAAGTGGAAGCCCCCCACTGCTTAGGCCTGTGAGTACCTTGAGACTGAAGCCTGGGTGTTCTGCTGGTTCTGGGTTTGGACTGACAAGGCCTGGAAGAGGCAGGAAAGGACCAATTCTTAGAAGGCCAGTGCCTACTAAATCTGAGAAGCTGTACTTGCAGGAAATCTTTAACAGTTTGCATAGATTTAGCTTTTTCCTCCATCTTTTTAAGTACTTCTTCTGCTTTGTTGCCAAACAGGTGGTCTTGGTTTAAGGGAGCATCTAGTAATTTAGCTTTAACATGATCTGGCAATGACTGCTCCTTAAGCCAAGCATGCCTTCTAAGTACAGACCCAGTGACAGCAGCCCTGCAATATGCCTCTCATGATTCAAAACCACATTGCAAATTATGTTTTACAACTTGTTCAGCAGAATGCATTAAATCCTGTAATTCTTTATTTTCAGCACAGTTAGGAATCAACATCCCTTTCTGTTTAAGCAATCCAATAATATGCTGCTGATACTTTAACATATGAAACTGGCAGTTTAAGGCCCTAATGGCCAAAGCTGCAAAAGTGTATACCTTCTTACTCCATCTGTCCAGGGCCCTGGAATCTCTATCAGAGGGGGTAGGGTTTTGGACAGTAGTAGCCTTAATGCCTTTGGGTCCTGTGAAATGGTCTCAAGATCCGCAGTAGGATTCTTAAAAATGAACTTGTGAGAGTCAGGTACTGTGTAATACCTGTCAGATTTTCTGGCAGCCAGAGGTAAAGTGTCAGGGGCCAGGCTAGACTCCAAGAAAGCATCATCTACAATATCCAGTACAGGAGGGATAGCTAAAGGCCTGTGTTGAGGTAGGAGTAGGAATTCCCTAAGCCTCTTTTTGGAGTCAGAGAAATCCTGGCTTTCCCAGTGGAAATGCTCCCTAAGAGCATGCAAAGTTTCACCAAAAGAGAAATCCTCTGGAGGGGAAGCAGAGGGAATGGAGTGCTCTGCATCAGAAAACTCACAGGTAGATAAGGGCAACTCCTGGTCATCAAAGAAAACAGAAATTTCAGAATCCTGATCAGAAGAATCAGAAGGAAAATCAGTTCTAGGTCTCTTAGAGGGAGAAGGGTGGCTTCCCCTGATTAGAGTAATAAGGTCTCCAGCCATTCTTATCATTTGTTTTTTAGGCATAGGGGCCTGACCATGCTGTCTGGGCGTCGGTTTTCTAGGCGTGGATCGAGTTTTAGGCCTTGAAGAAGAAGATGGCATTGGTTTAATATGCAAGTCAGTAGGCCTGAATTCACCCTCAGAAGCTGGTGCCTGCACAGCGGCTCTGGACCCATCCACGGTACAGACATCTGCAGGTTCCACAGTCAAAGAAGCATCTCGCGGCATACCAGACTCCATATGGGTCTAAGCAGAGGCCTGCAAATCTGAAGTAGCGGGTATCAGGGGCTGCGAAAGTACCTCACTGAGTACTGGCAAACTGGCCACTAGCTTAGGAGAAGCGTCGTCAGCAGCTTTGGACCTATGCGATCTGTCTCTGTATTTATCTTTGCATTTTTTCGTAATGTCGGTAATCGGGTGGCTTACCGAAGCCATTTCTGGATAATTGAACCGAGTACCAAAAAATTTAGATGCGAAAATGAACCTACGATGAATAGTTTGAGGTTTGAATAAGGCACAAAACCGACAGCGAGGTACGTCGTGGTCTGGGCCTAAGCAAGGAATGCAGTATGAATGAAAATCTTTATGAGGTATTTGCTTTCCACAAGAAATACAATTGTTAACGTTTACTGACATCAGTTTAGAGCAAGAAAAAGGATCCCCAATGGGGTACTTAGCTTAGCTGAAGACTTCGGATCAGAAACTCGAAAACGAAAATGTCAGAAGTCGGCCGACCGGCACTTGCGAACTGCTTCTGCTTCGGGCACCGCATGGCAAAAAAGACTGATGTAATGGTGTCGGCTGCATGCTTTATACCCCTGACTACCTGATGTCATGGAAGATGAGACAGTAACTGACGCAAGACCCAAGACTTTGATAATCAGGCTGACTGAATGTTACCTGTAAGCAGATAACTCAAATGTAATGACTGCATCAATGAAACACGAAGAACATCACCACCCCCTTTATCGGCTGGCCTAATGACCAGCATATCATCATTGTCCAACTCTTTCAAAGCTGACATTTCTTCCTTTTTAAGATTAAAAGAGCTTTGCTTATCTGGAGCTTTCAGTTTATAGGCTAATTCAGTTTCACATATTTTCAAAAACATTTCAACAGTTGAATTTACCTGTGGTGAAAAAACACTCAGTTTCTTCAGTGTCGCTGTATTAAAATTAGCGCCATTACCCTATATTATCCTTAACATTATAATTTTGCAAAAAGTTTTAAGTTAATGGCCACATCAACAAAACATGACTTACCTGCTGGTATAAAAATGTTCGTTCAATGTAAACACAGACAAATTGAAAAACAATATATTATTATTATCTACAGTACCTTGCTGGCAGAAATTGTTATTATGCCGAGGTAGTCCACTACTAGTAATTTTATTATGTTCTAGGTGGAAAACTTCCTCCGTTTGTGACCCCTGCTTATAGAGCGTGCTTGTTGTTTTTTGCCCAGTTGTTTCATGGAAAGTGGAAACTTTAAAAAACTCAGAGTGTCGGGTACGTTGTTTTTTTGTATTCATTGTAATTTCCGCCATGCCCCTAAATCCTTCGTTAACACTACATGATCTTCTACAGTCACCATTTGTCTAACTGTCTCATGCTGCTCAGCATAGTTACAAGCAGTCTCCGTTTGACGGTTTGAGACAGCAGTGTATTTTGCAATTCTTCTGGTTGCAGAAGTCCCTGCCCAATTCCCTCTGTTGTTTCTTTGGAAACTGTGCTTACACCATCCTGTTGCGTGGAACGTGGTTCTTTCAAATGTAAAGGCTTCTGGCCATTCACAATAGCACTTTTATTTGTTTCTTTAGCAACAGTATTCCTGCCTACTCAATTCTCATCACACTTTGAATGTTACCAAGTTTATGCTCATTGGGCAAAACAGAACATAACCCCCAAAATGTTGACAATATAAACTGAATGATGTGTACTGTGGATATGGTGTAAAGAGAGGTGTCTATTGGAGGTTCTGTGAGGTTTTTTTTTTAAATTAAACATGCTGGCAGGCAAACAGGTACTGGAAGTGGGTGACATAACTCTCAACATCTTTGTTCAAGAATCAAGACAAAGCCCAAAATAATGAGGGATGGTAAAGGCCCAAAACTCAGGGACAAAATATAAATATTACTCAATTTCACTTAAAATGTTAATGGATCATCAGGATTTGTATCAACACACAATTTCTCAACACAAACGTATTAATTCTTAATGTCTAGCATTATTGACGGAGTGTAGTCCTAAGTGATTTACCAGAAAAATCAAAAAAGAAAGAAAAAAGGGACATAGCAAAAGTATGAGGCAAAATCAAGGACAGTTTAAAGGTATGGTAATAACTATGCAGGACAGAAGACAGAAAAGTGTTTAGACAAAACTGATATAACTGCTCACTGTGGAGGGGAAATGACTAGCTGTCTGCTACTGTTTGCTAATTATTCAGGCTTTGCAGGTCTAATCGGATTTGTGTGAAACCGCTTAAAATACTTTAATGTCTGGCAAGTGTATTATTAGAATAAAGGTGAAATACATTACGTGGCCATCCTTTCTAATCAAAATCAGGTGTCTGAATTGTACAAATATACAAATAAGTGGCTATAACTGTTGGATGGGAGGGGGGGGGTTGCCTTCATGAAAGTAGCTGACGTTCTTGTAATTTACTCAGTTTTAACAGTTGCTGCCTGACTTTGCAGGACTAGTGTAGGGTGATTAGTTAAATCCAGAGAAGGAAAACCACAGTTATAATTTGTAAACTGTCTAAACAAGCAATCTTTGTGAGAAAGAAGTTTTGTTTAACAGAAAATATGAATTAGCAATAACAAGCAGTTCACAATGATGAGAAAGGCATGGGCTACCAAGAGAATAAGATATAGGATCAGAATGTATGGATATTGTATGCAGTTAATACACTAAGGGTGTCGTCTGGTTAATAAATGGGTATTATTACATGTTGATCACTGCTACCTTTTACACATCCTCTCTTATGCAATCTGTTGTCTAACTTCCACAACCTGGATGCAATTCTTTATACAGTCGCACATTCCAAGTTACAGGGTTCATTTTCTTATCCTGAAGATATTACATGAATGCAAAACTGTAATCTGGTACATATTCTGTAAGTATTCCAGTATCATTATTTTCATCTATTACCTCCTGATGCCAGGTTTAAGTCTCTTGCATTTGTGACTAGATATACCCTTCATTTGTTTATTTGCTAATGTGACTTTGCTGAGACTAGGTACAGTTAAACAAACAAAAAAAAAAGCACTGGCAAGCAGTCTTTTTCCTAGCAAGAAAAAATTAAAGCTGTCATCATTAGCCAAGCAACTTGACTTGTTTATATTATAAGAACGGTCCAAAAATATCCAGCCTTTTATCTTGAAATATCAAGAAAGAATAAATTCTGGAAACACTAGTAAAGTAGGGACTCCTTGGGATTACACTGTAGAAAATGTGTTAGCTAAGGAGTTCATTAATTTCTCTTGCCACTTTCTGAAATTTTCTTCATCATATTACTGCAGTGCTGTATGAGCTAATATACTGCTGATGCTTTTCATTAATAGACTTTTTCAAATCCACTACTCATATGCTTCAATCTTGCTCTGGGTAAAAATGTAGTCTCATATTCTTCACACTTGGTCTGTGTAAAAAGGCAACAGTCTAAGCACATTTTTACATAAAATAATCTATTTGTGTCCTTTACAAAAGGATCACTTAAGTATTTCCATTCAGCCTTTCTCATTCAACTCTTAGAGACTCATGAATTACTTCAAATAAGTTTTGCTGGAACTTGATGCAAATTATGAAGTAACATGTCAGTTATCTTTTCCCACCATCTATACTATAGCACCGTCCTTCTCAGTTTTAATTTGGTGTGTTTTATCAAACATGATATGCTACTGCTGTTCTAGTTTTTTTCATGACTGTAACATTCTTTTATGAAGTAAGTCAGTCCGACACTTCATTCCCCTCACCTTGCTCCTCCTTACTTGGACTGGTATATCTACCTCTGTGCTAGCTTTTTCTAGTGCATTTAATGTACTTCCAGTTTTATGTGTGTGTGTGTGTGTGTGTGTGTGTGTGTGTGTGTGTGTGTGTGTGTGTGTGTGTGTGTGTGTGTGTGTGTGTGTGTGTGTGCACACATATATATGTATATACATACATACATATATATATATATATATATATATATATATATATATATATATATATATATATATTTATATACATATATTTTTTTTGTCATTCAACTCTCTTACTAAAGTTTGGCCGTAAAGTGACCAATCAGCTATTCCTTCAAGATTTGCTATTTCATTATCAAAATACTGGTGTGGGTCTCTATGCACATGACTTGGTCCTGTTTGATGTTTACCATCAAATGATGTCTCATACATTTCCTCTATCGAAATTAATCTCGTCTTAAAATCTTGACCAACGTTTGAACACTGTCATAATCTAGAGTGCATGACTTCATTTTGCCAGTTCCTAGATTCTGTGTGCTTTAGCAGCTCTTACGTCTTCTTTGATCTTTTACACACGTATTACTTTTGGAATGAAAAATGTTTTTTCTTATATTTTGTTTAGACAGCTGGCCAGTAAAATTATCAGAACAGACTTTTTTTTTATTTTTGTATTTGGTATTAAAGCAATAAATAAACAAATAAATTATAAAACAAACAAATAACTATTTACATATTTCCACTGCTGAGCAATATATCAAAGCTATACATCAACAACAGTTAATATTTTTCAAACACGTCTTTAAGTTTAAGCCAAGATTTATATGAATGTGTAACATTAGTTCACATCTTTATAGCATGCAACTCATGACTGTAAACAATTCTTGCCATACTAATAAATTCAACACTAGAGGGGATAACTTTACTTTTCCAGTTTTTAGTAATTACTTTTTTAGCTATAGCCAAAATAAACCAAAGAAGAGGCACTTCAATTTTTGGAATTATCTGAGAAATCAGAGCATTAAATAAAAATAAAGATTTAGAAATATTACATCTATCTGACCACAGACATTGAATAAAGTTATTAATTTCTTTCCTAAAAGGGGAGCTGACTTCACATTCATATACCATTTTATCCACTCAGCTATTATTTCAGAATCACATTTCCAGTATCTAATTATTTTTGATTAATGCATAATTGCAACTTTGTTAGGAATGACAAAAGCTCTGTGCAAAAATTTCCAAGTGAAAAGTTTCCAATATAATGAAAATGTAGTTTTATCAGTAGACTTTAATATTCATTTCTTGTATTCTTCAGAGAAGTCTTCATTATTAATTTTTGAGGAGTAGTTCCAATGAGAATTGTCTAAATATGTGCAATCTAACTTAAGAATTTTATAAATTTGTGACAAATGATTTATTTTTCATTACATTATTACTAATGTTCATTAAGAATTCCAATAATTTGGGGAACAATTTCTTATCTAGCTTTAATATCTTATTTACCTCTGTGTTCACAAAATCTCTAAATATTTGTAAAACTAACCAATTTTCAGAATCTTGATTGGATTTGGACCTTAAATTTCCAACAGTGTAGCTATATATATATATATATATATATATATATATATATATATATATATATATATATATATATATATATATATAAATATATAAACACACACACACACACACACACACATATATATCAGTACCATTTACAAACTGATGTCAATAAACTAAATTACTTTGTTATTTCAATACTAGCATTTTGTTGAAGTTATGAGTATCTAAGCAGTCATTTGTATATGCAATTGGAAACATAGAAAATATTGTCTTTAATACAATGGTTAGAATATGTGAACTTTTAGAAAGAGGAAATGATGTTAAATAAGGAAATTTGAGAAGAGGGTGTAATAACATTTATGTAAAAATCTTTTAATAACCAGATAAAATTATTAGGTAATATTTGTTTGTGCCTGGTTGTGATACATTTCTTATATGCTAACAATATTTATTGATGTATTTGTTTCCATTTTGAATCATAAGATGAATTTATCCACAATGCTATAACTTTTACAGTTGCTGAAATAGCACATAATTAAATATCAGGGAATCCTATCCCACCCTTATCTCAATCTTTGCTGTGCCAATCAAAGGAAACTCTTGGTTTATTAGGATGCCAAAACATTTTAAGTTGAATATTATTTATCTTCTTCATCAATTTTTTTGGTGGAGATAGTATTAAAGATTGTAAGACAAACAATATTTTAGGGAGAATTGCCATCTTAATAAGCATTAATCATTCTTCCATGGTGAAGAAGAATTTGTTCCAATTTGTGACTAAACATAAAATTTTCTCAACATCCTGTTGAAATGTCTGTTTGAATAATTTCGTTACTATTAGACGTAATGTTTATACCAAGGTATTTCATATGATTTCTATTCCAATTGAAGTTAGAATATTTCTTGTATGAATTTTTAGTTTTTTATTAATAATTACTTGTTTTATTATGATTAAATCTTAAGTTTCAGATTTCTTTAGACTGACTCATAGAACTAATTATATGTTCTAATGAAGTTTCTATATTTCCTATTGTTAGTAAAAATATCATTAGCAAAGAGTTGGATCTTTAGTTTGATATCTTCTTTTATTTTGATACCATCAGTGTTCTTATTGGATCTCATACTAGAAAGGATTCTAATAGCTAATGCAAAAAGTAAAGGTGATAATGGACAGCCTTGTTTTATGCCTTTTTGTAAATGAAAGGGATTATAAAGAAAATAACCTTTTTTAAATTAAGCACAAAAGTTACTGTATAACTTGGAAATTAGTACAATTAGCTCAGGAGAAATTATACACAAAGTGTTTTAAACAAGTACAACCAATTAACTGAATTAAAAGCCTTATCTAAATCGAGACTAATGATCGAAAGTTCTTTCTTATTTCAATTTGCATAGTCTGTTAATATATGTATTCCTATTATATTATCCTGAAATTTTCTATTTAAAATAAACCCATTTTGATCACAGTTAATTAGTTTAAGTATAAGCAGATTAATTCTGTTAAGTCCAGGGAGGTACATCTCAGATCATTCACACCAGCATGGACAATGACAGAGTCATATTTGTACTTGCTTTGGTGTGACGTGCTTGTGTTATGTGGCAGATCCTGGCACCTGACAGGCAGCTTACAGTAAAATGTGTTATTAGTCCATGCTGACAATTGTGGAATGTTATCAGCCCATGTGTACAACTAATTAGAATGGTATAGTATTTATACGTGTTAGTAGGAAAACAAAGTGTTGAGGGTTACGGACTTGCAAAAACGGCCAACTTGATAACTGCTGTGCCTCCCACGTGGACTTTTAATTGCTGCTCTGCTTTCAGCAGTGTCTGCAAACTTTTTTAGTTTCTCTGAAGGCTGTAAATGTGTTTCCAGATAAAGCGTTGCCTTACTGAAGCAAGTACTAAATCTCTTTAGGTATTTCTACCTTATTTATTGCAATCTCTATGCCCTCTTATCACTCGCAGATGCCGCTAATGTTTCTAAGATAGAGTTTTTGCCTAGGCGTTTGTCTGGCAGCATTTTCAAGTATCTCGGCTATATTTTAATGTGATCCCCATGCCCTCATATTGCTAGCAGAGGATGCAACAGTTTTTTTTTTCTAATAGCGCTAATGCCCAGGCATTTTTTACCAGCATTTTTAACTTTTCTTTTAGCTTTTTTATTCTGTTTGTGTAGTTTTGTCCCTGATGTATGAAGGTTTGTAACTAAATTGATGGATACCAACTATTTCTATCCGAGTTCATAACTAATTGCCTGGTATACCCTGTCCTATTTAAGCATTCCTGTAAGCGAATGCTGTTTATTCCAAATAGCGATCCTCGTTGACTAGGCTTGTCTGTCCTTTCTGGCTACACAGCAAAGCTGAGTTATCGTTCACACATTATTCTAATAGCAACCCCCCCCCCCCCAAGAAAGGCATTGTATATCATCCTGGGCATTTACTTGCTGCTGAGTGAACCTTATTTTACCTTAAAAAGCTATATCATAATTGGCACCTATCCTGTAAGCTAGGACTGCTCACTTAATCCTGTGAACATTCTACACGGTGAGAGAAACATACATTTATCAAGTGGCTGTTACCTGCACACTATTCTGTGGAACTAGTCCAAAATATCCTGAGTAATTACATTAACTCTTAGTAGTGCTTTGTTAGAAAAGTGATTTGTATGAATTACATTTTACTTTCTCTTTGAATTGTTACTGAAAGAGAATCTCAGCTGTGACTGTATATAACTGCTTGCTTATCTTATGTCTCTGCAACTATCTGGAAATGCTAACTTAAGTTAGAGACCATTGCATCCTTAAATAGTCTATGTCTACTTGAATATACCTGTGTCTTACCCTGATTGCTTTTACAGTACAGCATATATTAATCATTTGTCTTAACACCTAATTTTTTTATCTTTCTATTCCTCCTAGCTCTCTACCTCCTATCCTGTACTAAGGGACCTGCTTGGTCTTTCAGGACCCCTTTCTGATTTTTTGTCTCAACCATCCCAACATCTGACCAAAGAAACCTGTTGCCCCAGCATATTTATTTTTGTTCCCAGCTACTAAAAGGATAAGAAAGTATGTTCCACCTTGGACCTACTTATTAAGCTGTATTATTTATTTATACCTTACCTTGTACCAACAGAAACTAAGCTACCGAGTAGGGAAACCAGCAGCAATTTTTCTCCTCTAAATCCCAATAGCAATCTGCTATTTTCTCCCCTTGCTGTCTTTTATCTGTACTCCTTTTTCTAGCTATCGCTAATACATATACCATTACTGTATGATACTTTCTGCACACTAGGTGGCACCCTAATCCAGTCTAGGGTTAAACCTCGTTCTCCATCTTCCCAAATATCTGCTCTGAATACTTTTTCAGCTCTCATCCCTTGACTAATTGCTAATCTCCTTGCTGTATCACTCTGCTGTTACCTTTTCTCTTCCCAGTATCTAGCTATACTTTTTTTTCTTCCTTCTACTCTACCAATATTCTCTACCTCTCACCTGCTTTACCACACTCTATTTACCTGGATATACTTAACATGCCTCAGGAATATGCTGCCCTGTGATTGTCTCTGTAGTCTCTCACTTACCTGCTCTAGAATCTCCTAAGTCTTCATTCTTACCTAGACCACTGCATCTATGTATCTTCTTCTCCCCACTTCCTCACTCTATTGCACACTCTTTTACCACTAAGGCCTCTCCACTTCACTTTTTCCAACAATACTAACTTATGTAGGAATTCTGGGTAACTTGTTACTCCTAGATCATGCCATATGATTCTTTGCCCCTCCCCTATCAACCTGCCCACTCTTTCTCAATCTCCTCCTCCTCCTACCTCATATCCTGCCCTAAGGGAATATAGTGGGGAAACCCTTTGTGGCGCCATCTTTATTACCCCTGTAATTGCCCTGGCTGCTGTGTGTCCCTGGTCCCAGAGTATTAGTGCTACTGTAAGTGTTATAGCTGGATATTTGTTTTGTTTATAAAAATTACAACTGTTGTAAGCTGTCCTTTCTGCTAATAGCAGAACGGTATCAATCTTAGCTGCTTATACTGTGTAAAGTAGATACTATGTGTATTTTCTTTTTAATGACTTTATTGCTGATATTTATTTTATAAAATGTGTTATTAGTCCATGCTGACAACTGTGGAATGCTACCAGCCCATGTGTACAACTAATTAGAATGGTATAGTATTTATATGTGTTAGTAGGAAAACAAAGTGTTGAGGGTTACGGACTTGCAAAAATGGCCAACTTCATAACTGAAGTGCCTCCCATGTGGACTTTTAATTGCTGCTCTGCTTTCAGCAGTGTCTGCCAACTTTTTTAGTTCCTCTAAAGGTTGTAAATGTGTTTCCAGATAAAGCGTTGCCTTACTGAAGCAAGTACTAAATCTCTTTAGGTATTTCTACCTTATTTATTGCAATCTCTATGCCCTCTTATCACTCGCAGATGCCACTAATGTTTCTAAGATAGCGTTTTTGCCTAGGCGTTTGTCTGGCAGCATTTTCAAGTATCTCGGCTATATTTTAATGTGATCCCCATGCCCTCATATTGCTAGCAGAGGACGCAACAGTTTTTTTTCTAATACCGCTTATGCCCAGGTATTTTTTACCAGCATTTTTCACTTTTCTTGTAGCTTTTTATTCTGTTTGTGTAGTTTTGTCCATGATGTATGAAGGTTTGTAACTCTAAATTGATGGATACCAACTATTTCTATCCGAGTTCATAACTAATTGCCTGGTATACCCTGTCCTATTTAAGCATTCCTGTAAGCGAATGCTGTTTATTCCAAATAGCGATCCTCGTTGACTAGGCTTGTCTGTCCTTTCTGGCTATACAGCAAAGCTGAGTTATCGTTCTCACTCTAATGTTGGATTAATTTACTTTTTTATTAGAAATGCTTACATGATTAAGAGAGTTACCTTCTGACCTTAATCAACAAGTGCTTGCCTAGCACTCCTGCTGGTAACTCTCCAGTAAGCTAGGTCTGCTTATTCTAATAGCAACCCCCCCCTCCCCCCAGAAAGGCATTGTATATCATCCTGGGCATTTACTTGCTGCTGAGTGAACCTTATTTTACCTTAAAAAGCTATATCATAATTGGCACCTGTCCTGTAAGCTAGGACTGCTCACTTAATCCTGTGAACATTCGACATGGTGAGAGAAACATACATTTATCAAGTGGCTGTTACCTGCACACTATTCTGTGGAACTAGTCCAAAATATCCTAAGTAATTACATTAACTCTTAGTAGTGCTTTGTTAGAAAAGTGATTTGTATGAATTACATTTTACTTTCTCTTTGAATTGTTAATGAAAGAGAATCTCAGCTGTGACTGTATATAACTGCTTGCTTATCTTATGTCTCTGCAACTATCTGGAAATGCTAACTTAAGTTAGAGACCATTGCATCCTTAAATAGTCTATTTTTACTTGAATATACCTGTGTCTTACCCTGATTGCTTTTACAGTACAGCATATATTAATCATTTGTCTTAACACCTAATTTTTTATCTTTCTATTCCTCCTAGCTCTCTACCTCCTATCCTGTACTAAGGGACCTGCTTGGTCTTTCAGGACCCCTTTCTGATTTTTTGTCTCAACCATCCCAACATCTGACCAAAGAAACCTGTTGCCCCAGCACATTTATTTTTTTTCCCAGCTACTAAAAGGATAAGAAAGTATGTTCCACCTTGGACCTACTTATTAAGCTGTATTATTTATTTATACCTTACCTAGTAGCAACAGAAACTAAGCTACCGAGTAGGGAAACCAGCAGCAAGTTTTCTCCTCTAAACCCCAATAGCAATCTGCTATTTTCTCCCCTTGCTGTCTTTTATCTGTACTCCTTTTTCTAGCTATCTCTAATACATATACCATTACTGTATGATACTTTCTGCACACTAGGTGGCACCCTAATCCAGTCTAGGGTTATACCTCGTTCTCCATCTTCCCAAATATCTGCTCTGAATACTTTTTCAGCTCTCATCCCTTGACTAATTGCTAATCTCCTTGCTGTATCACTCTGCTGTTACCTTTTCTCTTCCCAGTATCTAGCTACACTTTTTTTTCTTCCTTCTACTCTACCAACATTCTCTACCTCTCATCTGCTTTACCACACTCTATTTACCTGGATATACTTAACATGCCTCAGGAATTTGCTGCCCTGTGATTGTCTCTGTAGACTCTCACTTACCTGCTCTAGGATCTCCTAAGTCTTCATTCTTACCTAGACCACTGCATCTATGTATCTTCTTCTCCCCACTTCCTCACTCTATTGCACACTCTTTTACCACTAAGGCTTCTCCACTTCACTTTTTCCAACAATACTAACCTATGTAGGAATTCTGGGTAACTCATTACTCCTAGATCACTCCATATGATTCTTTGCCCCTCCCCTATCATGGGAAGTAATTATATACAAGGTTACACCTCCAACAAAAAGCAAATACACCAGAAAGCTTTAAGCATAGTAAACAAGAGTAGAGGTATAGTCACTAGAAGTCAATGGGCTGGAGGGAGGGTAACCAGGACTGCAACAGTGAATACACTCAAACATCTACATTTATGGTAAGTGTACGCAACTGTACTATGTTCTTCGTGTTTCACTGTTGCAGTCATTACATTTGGGTAGATTCCCAAAGCTAAGGAAGGGAGGAGGCAATTAGATAGCATTAGGACCAGCTACAGGGCCCTGCAAGACTGCAGTGGCAAAACCAGCTCTGGATTTTGAAAAAAAATTGGCAAGTGGTAATGCTTGGTGAAGGCATGTACAGAACTCCAGGTAGCAGCTTCTAGGATGTACCTGGTAGGGACACCTCTGAGAAAGTCTGTAGAAGTAGATGCAGCCCTGGTGGAATGTGGTCTTATCCCCTGTGGGGTAGGTTTTCCATGGTGCTTATAGCAGAAATCCACTTAAAAATGGTTTGCTTTGAAATGGCCTTCCCCTCTGCCCCTGCAGCAAATGCACCCAGCAGCTGTTCAGATTTCCTGAGAAGCTTAGTCCTGTCCAAGTAAAATCTAAGTTGTCTGTGCACATCCAAGGAGTGCAGTATTCGTTCCCCTTTGTTCTGTGGATTAGAAAAGAAGGTTGGCAAATGAATGGACTGATTAAGGGCCACACTGGATACCACCTTGGGCATAAAGGAGGGATTGGTCCTGAGGGACACCCTGTCCGCATGAAAGATAATGAAAGGCTCCACTGCCATATGGGCCTGTAATTTAGACAAGAAAAACACAAATAGCAAGTTTATACATCTTCAATTTCATTTAAATACATTCTTATAAATAACTACATTTAAACTTCTATTATCAGGTTACTATCATGTGCATCATTCTAACTATCCATTTTAACACAATTTATTTTTTTATACATAAATATTAAATGCATTATAATGTCAAGGTCGTGCCAAAACACTATAAAACAGACTAGCATTATTCCCACCATGTATGGACCAAAAGTGCTCAGCTACTGGACTAAATATATTTCTATTTTTAATGTCCTTAAGGTGTTCCAGAATTCTTACCCTCACCTTTCTCTTAGTTTGACCAATGTACCATTTTTCCCTCTCACAGTTTTGGTTTGGCACGACCTTTCTAAGAGATGGGGGAAGTTTTAAAGATGAATTGGATAGGCTAGAATGTAGATGTATCATTAATTATAAAACTTTGCAACCTAGAGGTTTGAATATTGATGGCAATTTGACATTATAATCCATTTAATATTTATATATAAAAAATAAATTGTGTTAAAATATATAGCTAGAATGATGCACATGATAGTAAACCTGATATTAAAAGTTTAAATGTAGTTATTTATAAGAATGTATTTAAATGAAATTTAAGATTTATGTGCTTTTAAAAAGTGAATTGATTAATTATATGTGTATATTGAATGGGATATAAAGGAAGGGAACACTAGAATGTAATTATTCTTTGAAGGTGAAAGGCCGAGGTACCAAATAAAGTGGTGAAGAAAAATCTGTGATTCTGCCTTGTGAAGCTTGCTATTTGTGTTTTTCTTGGATATATGAGACTGTGAGCATTTTTCTACCTATGATTTAGACGCCCTTCTTGCTGAAGTGATGGCTAAAAGGAAGGCTGTTTTCCAAGAAAGGAATTTCAACTCTGCATTTGCAGCTGGCTCAAAGGGAGGCAGAGTGAGCTTTTCCAATACAAAGTTAAGGTCCTAGGCTGGAGTAGGGGGTCTCCTGGGTGGTCTTACGTTTTTGGCCCCTCTGAGGAATTGCTTCAGCAATGGATGAGAGAAGAGGGGTGGCTCTGTATTATAATGAGCTGAAATGGTCGAGGCATGAATTTTGATGGAAGAAAAGGAAAGGTCCTTGTGAAGCATCTCAGTTAAGTATTGAAGAATGTTCGGTAAATTGGGCACTGCTGTCAACATCCCCTGAGTTTGGCTCCAGGAACAGAATCTTTTCCATTTTTCAGCATAGGATTTTCTAGTACTAGGCCTCCTTGCCTCCAGAATGACATCCATCACTTGCTTATTGAGGGATGGTAACGGAGAGATCATGTAATTAGCCAGGCTGCAAGGTTCAGGGCTTGAAGCTGTGGGTGCAGAATCTGGCCCTCCTGCTGGGACAGCAGGGCAGGGGTCTGAGGCAGGTGCCATGGTTCCAGAAGTGACACACTGTGCAAGAGGGGGTACCAGGGTTGGCGTGGCCAGTCTGGTGCAATAAGTACTGCCCTTGATTTGTCCTGTTTGAGCTTTAGTAGCACTTTGGAGAGGAGAGGCAGTGGTGGAAAGGCATAAACTGATAGGTTTTTCCAGGTGAAGAACAGGGCATCCACTTTCCAAGTTTGTCTGTGGGGAGTCCTTGTGCAGAATTTGTCCAATTGGTAGCTCTGAGGGGAAGCAAACAGGTCTATCTCTGGACTTCCCCATTTGTTTCTCAAAATGTTGACTATCTTTGGTTCCAGTTTCCACCCGTGTGTGTCCATGAGATTTCTGCTTAGGTCATCTGTCAGTGCATTTAGCTTGCCTGGCAGGAATTGAGCTTGTAGGTGCACTTGGTAGCTCAAGGCTGTGTTCCACAGAGCCATGGCTAGTCTGCAGAGAGGGTATGAGCGGGTTCCCCCCTGCTTATTTATGTACCACATAACAGTGATGTTGTCTGTTTTTACCAATAATTGTCAAGGAAGAATGTGGTCCTTGAAGGCTGTCATAGCATTCTGTACAGCTAACATTTCTTTTTGATTGATATGCAGGTGCATTTGACTCGGGTTCCATTTGTCCTGAATGCATGCCCTGCCAAGTGAGCCCCCCATGCATAGTCTGATGTGTCTGTTGTTAGGGTTTGGGCGGCAGGGGGTAGAGTGAATGGCAGTCCCTTGTTGTGGTGGCAGGCCTCTGCCCACCAAAGAAACTCTGTCTTTAAGCAAGGGATGATAGGAATCATTGATTCTAGGTCCTGAGAATGTTGACACCATAGGCTTTTTAGATACCATTGTAGTTTCCTCATGTGCAGTCTTGCATATGGAATTAGTAGAATGCAAGAGGCCATGAACCCCAGGGCTTGCAGTATTTTCCTTACAGATAGCTGGGTCTTTGTGGCCAGTAGTTTGAAGTAGGCTGTCAAATGAACTTGTTTCTCTGGCGTGAGGTAGGCCATCTGGGAAGTTGTATTCAAGCTTGCTCCCAGGAATACAATTTGTTGGCACGGTACTAGATGTGATTTCTTTTCGTTTATGGTGTACCCCAGAGAAGTTAGTAATTTCTTTACAAATGCCAAATGATTTAATAGTATGTCCTGGCTTTCTGCCTGAATTAGACAATTGTCCAGGTATGGGTATATTTGAATATTTCTTTGCCTGCAAAATGCAATGACTGGAGCTAGGCACTTTGTGAATACCCTGGGTGCAGTAGATAAGCCAAAGGGCAGTGCAGAGAACTAATAGTGCACGTAGCCTGCTCTGAAGCGTAGGTATCGTCTGCAAGATTCCCTTATTGGGATGTGCCAATAGGCTTCCTTTAAATCCATTGTTGCCAACCAGGCATTTTTGCCTAGCATGGGAAGCAGCTGATGAAGAGTTAACATTTTGAATTTTGGGATTACCAAAAAAGTGTTTAGGATAGACAGGTCCAGAATAGGACTCCAAGAATTGTCTTTTCTGGGTACCAGGAAAAGTCTTGAGTAAAAACCTTGCCCCCATTCCTCTTCTGGGACAGGCTGAATAGCCCAGATGCTTAGAAGAGAGAGAACCTGCTTTTGAGCCTCTGCCCACTGATTTGGGGGTAGGTCTGGCCAACCATTTGGGGCTGGTAAGGAGTGGAATTGGAATCTGTATCCTTGGGAAACTATATTTAAAAGCCAATTGTCTTGAGTAATGAATTCCCAGTTTTTTGCATGCAGGGTGATCTTTCCCCCTAAAGGAACAGTCAGCTGAGCAGGGCTTGGAAGGTTTAAAGTTAAGTCATAGTGACAGTTTACCATAGGGGTTGTCTTACTACTCCCAACTTTGGAAGTGGAAGCCCCCCACTGCTTAGGCCTGTGAGTACCTTGAGACTGAAGCCTGGGTGTTCTGCTGGTTCTGGGTTTGGACTGACAAGGCCTGGAAGAGGCAGGAAAGGACCAATTCTTAGAAGGCCAGTGCCTACTAAATCTGAGAAGCTGTACTTGCAGGAAATCTTTAACAGTTTGCATAGATTTAGCTTTTTCCTCCATCTTTTTAAGTACTTCTTCTGCTTTGTTGCCAAACAGGTGGTCTTGGTTTAAGGGAGCATCTAGTAATTTAGCTTTAACATGATCTGGCAATGACTGCTCCTTAAGCCAAGCATGCCTTCTAAGTACAGACCCAGTGACAGCAGCCCTGCAATATGCCTCTCATGATTCAAAAACCACATTGCAAATTATGTTTTACAACTTGTTCAGCAGAATGCATTAAATCCTGTAATTCTTTATTTTCAGCACAGTTAGGAATCAACATCCCTTTCTGTTTAAGCAATCCAATAATATGCTGCTGATACTTTAACATATGAAACTGGCAGTTTAAGGCCCTAATGGCCAAAGCTGCAAAAGTGTATACCTTCTTACTCCATCTGTCCAGGGCCCTGGAATCTCTATCAGAGGGGGTAGGGTTTTGGACAGTAGTAGCCTTAATGCCTTTGGGTCCTGTGAAATGGTCTCAAGATCCGCAGTAGGATTCTTAAAAATGAACTTGTGAGAGTCAGGTACTGTGTAATACCTGTCAGATTTTCTGGCAGCCAGAGGTAAAGTGTCAGGGGCCAGGCTAGACTCCAAGAAAGCATCATCTACAATATCCAGTACAGGAGGGATAGCTAAAGGCCTGTGTTGAGGTAGGAGTAGGAATTCCCTAAGCCTCTTTTTGGAGTCAGAGAAATCCTGGCTTTCCCAGTGGAAATGCTCCCTAAGAGCATGCAAAGTTTCACCAAAAGAGAAATCCTCTGGAGGGGAAGCAGAGGGAATGGAGTGCTCTGCATCAGAAAACTCACAGGTAGATAAGGGCAACTCCTGGTCATCAAAGAAAACAGACATTTCAGAATCCTGATCAGAAGAATCAGAAGGAAAATCAGTTCTAGGTCTCTTAGAGGGAGAAGGGTGGCTTCCCCTGATTAGAGTAATAAGGTCTTCAGCCATTCTTATCATTTGTTTTTTAGGCATAGGGGCCTGACCATGCTCTCTGGGCGTCGGTTTTCTAGGCGTGGATCGAGTTTTAGGCCTTGAAAAAGAAGATGGCATTGGTTTAATATGCAAGTCAGTAGGCCTGAATACACCCTCAGAAGCTGGTGCCTGCACAGCGGCTCTGGACCCATCCATGGTACAGACATCTGCAGGTTCCACAGTCGAAGAAGCATCTCGCGGCATACCAGACTCCATATGGGTCTAAGCAGAGGCCTGCAAATCTGAAGTAGCAGGTATCAGGGGCTGGGAAAGTGCCTCACTGAGTACTGGCAAACTGGCCACTAGCTTAGGAGAAGCGTCGTCAACAGCTTTGGACCTATGCGATCTGTCTCTGTATTTATCTTTGCATTTTTTCATAATGTCGGTAATCGGGTGGCTTACCGAAGCCATTTCTGGATAATTGAACCGAGTACCAAAAAATTTAGATGCGAAAATGAACCTACGATGAATAGTTTGAGGTTTGAATAAGGCACAAAACCGACAGCGAGGTACGTCGTGGTCTGGGCCTAAGCAAGGAATGCAGTATGAATGAAAATCTTTATGAGGTATTTGCTTTCCACAAGAAATACAATTGTTAATGTTTACTGACATCGGTTTAGAGCAAGAAAAAGGATCTCTAATGGGGTACTTAGCTTAGTTGAAGACTTCGGATCAGAAACTCGAAAACGAAAATGTCAGAAGTCGGCCGACCGGCACTTGCGAACTGCTTCTGCTTCAGGCATCGCATGGCAAAAAAGACTGATGTAATGGAGTCGGCTGCATGCTTTATACCCCTGACTACCTGATGTCATGGAAGATGAGACAGCAACTGACGCAAGACCCAAGACTTTGATAATCAGGCTGACTGAATGCTACCTGTAAGCAGATAACTCAAATGTAATGGCTGCATTAGTGAAACACGAAGAACATCACCACCCCCTTTATCAGCTGGCCTAATGACCAGCATATCATCATTCTCCAACTCTTTCAAAGCTGACATTTCTTCCTTTTTTAGATTAAAAGAGCTTTGTTTATCTGGAGCTTTCAGTTTATAGGCTAATTCAGTTTCACATATTTTCAAAAACATTTCAACAGTTGAATTTACCTGTGGTGAAAAAACACTCAGTTTCTTCAGTGTTGCTGTATTAAAATTAGCGCCATTACCCTATATTATCCTTAACATTATAATTTTGCAAAAAGTTTTAAGTTAATGGCCACATCAACAAAACATGACTTACCTGCTGGTATAAAAATGTTCGTTCAATGTAAACACAGACAAATTGAAAAACAATATATTATTATTATCTACAGTACCTTGCTGGCAGAAATTGTTATTATGCCGAGGTAGTCCACTACTAGTAATTTTATTATGTTCTAGGTGGAAAACTTCCTCCGTTTGTGACCCCTGCTTATAGAGCGTGCTTGTTGTTTTTTGCCCAGTTGTTTCATGGAAAGTGGAAACTTTAAAAAACTCAGAGTGTCGGGTACGTTGTTTTTTTGTATTCATTGTAATTTCCGCCATGCCCCTAAATCCTTCGTTAACACTACATGATCTTCTACAGTCACCATTTGTCTAACTGTCTCATGCTGCTCAGCATAGTTACAAGCAGTCTCCGTTTGACGGTTTGAGACAGCAGTGTATTTTGCAATTCTTCTGGTTGCAGAAGTCCCTGCCCAATTCCCTCTGTTGTTTCCTTGGAAACTGTGCTTACACCATCCTGTTGCGTGGAACGTGGTTCTTTCAAATGTAAAGGCTTCTGGCCATTCACAATAGCACTTTTATTTGTTTCTTTAGCAACAGTATTCCTGCCTACTCAATTCTCATCACACTTTGAATGTTACCAAGTTTATGCTCATTGGGCAAAACAGAACATAAACCCCAAAATGTTGACAATATAAACTGAATGATGTGTACTGTGGATATGGTGTAAAGAGAGGTGTCTATTGGAGGTTCTGTGAGTTTTTTTTTTTAAATTAAACATGCTGGCAGGCAACCAGGTACTGGAAGTGGGTGACATAACTCTCAACATCTTTGTTCAAGAATCAAGACAAAGCCCAAAATAATGAGGGATGGTAAAGGCCCAAAACTCAGGGACAAAATGTAAATATTACTCAATTTCACTTAAAATGTTAATGGATCATCAGGATTTGTATCAACACACAATTTCTCAACACAAACGTATTAATTCTTAATGTCTAGCATTATTGACGGAGTGTAGTCCTAAGTGATTTACCAGAAAAATCAAAAAGAAAGAAAAAGGGACATAGCAAAAGTATGAGGCAAAATCAAGGACAGTTTAAAGGTATGGTAATAACTATGCAGGACAGAAGACAGAAAAGTGTTTAGACAAAACTGATATAACTGCTCACTGTGGAGGGGAAATGACTAGCTGTCTGCTACTGTTTGCTAATTATTCAGGCTTTGCAGGTCTAATCGGATTTGTGTGAAACCGCTTAAAATACTTTAATGTCTGGCAAGTGTATTATTAGAACAAAGGTGAAATACATTACGTGGCCATCCTTTCTAATCAAAATCAGGTGTCTGAATTGTACAAATATACAAATAAGTGGCTATAACTGTTGGATGGGGGGGGGGTTGCCTTCATGAAAGTAGCTGACGTTCTTGTAATTTACTCAGTTTTAACAGTTGCTGCCTGACTTTGCAGGACTAGTGTAGGGTGATTAGTTAAATCCAGAGAAGGAAAACCACAGTTATAATTTGTAAACTGTCTAAACAAGCAATCTTTGTGAGAAAGAAGTTTTGTTTAACAGAAAATATGAATTAGCAATAACAAGCAGTTCACAATGATGAGAAAGGCATGGGCTACCAAGAGAATAAGATATAGGATCAGAATGTATGGATATTGTATGCAGTTAATACACTAAGGGTGTCGTCTGGTTAATAAATGGGTATTATTACATGTTGATCACTGCTACCTTTTACACATCCTCTCTTATGCAATCTGTTGTCTAACTTCCACAACCTGGATGCAATTCTTTATACAGTCGCACATTCCAAGTTACAGGATTCATTTTCTTATCCTGAAGATATTACATGAATGCAAAACTGTAATCTGGTACATATTCTGGAACCAGGCGTCTGTAAGTATTCCAGTATTATTATTTTCATCTATTACCTCCTGATGCCAGGTTTAAGTCTCTTGCATTTGTGACTAGATATACCCTTCATTTGTTTATTTGCTAATGTGACTTTGCTGAGACTAGGTACAGTTAAACAAACAAAAAAAAAAGCACTGGCAAGCAGTCTTTTTCCTAGCAAGAAAAAATTAAAGCTGTCATCATTAGCCAAGCAACTTGACTTGTTTATAGTATAAGAACGGTCCAAAAATATCCAGCCTTTTATCTTGAAATATCAAGAAAGAATAAATTCTGGAAACACTAGTAAAGTAGGGACTCCTTGGGATTACACTGTAGAAAATGTGTTAGCTAAGGAGTTCATTAATTTCTCTTGCCACTTTCTGAAATTTTCCTCATCATATTACTGCAGTGCTGTATGAGCTAATATACTGCTGATGCTTTTCATTAATAGACTTTTTCAAATCCACTACTCATATGCTTCAATCTTGCTCTGGGTAAAAATGTAGTCTCATATTCTTCACACTTGGTCTGTGTAAAAAGGCAACAGTCTAAGCACATTTTTACATAAAATAATCTATTTGTGTCCTTTACAAAAGGATCACTTAAGTATTTCCATTCAGCCTTTCTCATTCAACTCTTAGAGACTCATGAATTACTTCAAATAAGTTTTGCTGGAACTTGATGCAAATTATGAAGTAACATGTCAGTTATCTTTTCCCACCATCTATACTATAGCACTGTCCTTCTCAGTTTTAATTTGGTGTGTTTTATCAAACATGATATGCTACTGCTGTTCTAGTTTTTTTCATGACTGTAACATTCTTTTATGAAGTAAGTCAGTCCGACACTTCATTCCCCTCACCTTGCTCCTCCTTACTTGGACTGGTATATCTACCTCTGTGCTAGCTTTTTCTAGTGCATTTAATGTACTTCCAGTTTTATGTGTGTGTGTGTGTGTGTGTGTGTGTGTGTGTGTGTGTGTGTGTGCACACATATATATGTATATACATACATAGATATATATATATATATATATATATATATATATATATATATATATATATATATATTTATATACATATATTTTTTTTGTCATTCAACTCTCTTACTAAAGTTTGGCCGTAAAGTGACCAATCAGCTATTCCTTCAAGATTTGCTATTTCATTATCAAAATACTGGTGTGGGTCTCTATGCACATGACTTGGTCCTGTTTGATGTTTACCATCAAATGATGTCTCATACATTTCCTCTATCGAAATTAATCTCGTCTTAAAATCTTGACCAACGTTTGAACACTGTCATAATCTAGAGTGCATGACTTCATTTTGCCAGTTCCTAGATTCTGTGTGCTTTAGCAGCTCTTACGTCTTCTTTGATCTTTTACACACGTATTACTTTTGGAATGAAAAATGTTTTTTCTTATATTTTGTTTAGACAGCTGGCCAGTAAAATTATCAGAACAGACTTTTTTTTTATTTTTGTATTTGGTATTAAAGCAATAAATAAACAAATAAATTATAAAACAAACAAATAACTATTTACATATTTCCACTGCTGAGCAATATATCAAAGCTATACATCAACAACAGTTAATATTTTTCAAACACGTCTTTAAGTTTAAGCCAAGATTTATATGAATGTGTAACATTAGTTCACATCTTTATAGTATGCAACTCATGACTGTAAACAATTCTTGCCATACTAATAAATTCAACACTAGAGGGGATAACTTTACTTTTCCATTTTTTAGTAATTACTTTTCTAGCTATAGCCAAAATAAACCAAAGAAGAGGCACTTCAATTTTTGGAATTATCTGAGAAATCAGAGCATTAAATAAAAATAAAGATTTAGAAATATTACATCTATCTGACCACAGACATTGAATAAAGTTATTAATTTCTTTCCTAAAAGGGGAGCTAACTTCACATTCATATACCATTTTATCCACTCAGCTATTATTTCAGAATCACATTTCCAGTATCTAATTATTTTTGATTAATGCATAATTGCAACTTTGTTAGGAATGACAAAAGCTCTGTGCAAAAATTTCCAAGTGAAAAGTTTCCAATATAATGAAAATGTAGTTTTATCAGTAGACTTTAATATTCATTTCTTGTATTCTTCAGAGAAGTCTTCATTATTAATTTTTGAGGAGTAGTTCCAATAAGAATTGTCTAAATATGTGCAATCTAACTTAAGAATTTTATAAATTTGTGACAAATATGATTTATTTTTCATTACATTATTACTAATGTTCATTAAGAATTCCAATAATTTGGGGAACAATTTCTTATCTAGCTTTAATATCTTATTTACCTCTGTGTTCACAAAATCTCTAAATATTTGTAAAACTAACCAATTTTCAGAATCTTGATTGGATTTGGACCTTAAAATTCCAACAGTGTAGCTATATATATATATATATATATATATATATATATATATATATATATATATAATATATATATATATATATAAATATATAAACACACACACACACACACATATATATCAGTACCATTTACAAACTGATGTCAATAAACTAAATTACTTTGTTATTTCAATACTAGCATTTTGTTGAAGTTATGAGTATCTAAGCAGTCATTTGTATATGCAATTGGAAACATAGAAAATATTGTCTTTAATACAATGGTTAGAATATGTGAACTTTTAGAAAGAGGAAATGATGTTAAATAAGGAAATTTGAGAAGAGGGTGTAATAACATTTATGTAAAAATCTTTTAATAACCAGATAAAATTATTAGGTAATATTTGTTTGTGCCTGGTTGTGATACATTTCTTATATGCTAACAATATTTATTGATGTATTTGTTTCCATTTTGAATCATAAGATGAATTTATCCACAATGCTATAACTTTTACAGTTGCTGAAATAGCACATACTTAAATATCAGGGAATCCTATCCCACCCTTATCTCAATCTTTGCTGTGCCAATCAAAGGAAACTCTTGGTTTATTAGGATGCCAAAACATTTTAAGCTGAATATTATTTATCTTCTTCATCAATTTTTTTGGTGGAGATAGTATTAAAGATTGTAAGACAAACAATATTTTAGGGAGAATTGCCATCTTAATAAGCATTAATCATTCTTCCATGGTGAAGAAGAATTTATTCCAATTTGTGACTAAACATAACATTTTCTCAACATCCTGTTGAAATGTCTGTTTGAATAATTTCGTTACTATTAGACGTAATGTTTATACCAAGGTATTTCATATGATTTCTATTCCAATTGAAGTTAGAATATTTCTTGTATGAATTTTTAGTTTTTTATTAATAATTACTTGTTTTATTATGATTAAATCTTAAGTTTCAGATTTCTTTAGACTGACTCATAGAACTAATTATATGTTCTAATGAAGTTTCTATATTTCCTATTGTTAGTAAAAATATCATTAGCAAAGAGTTGGATCTTTAGTTTGATATCTTCTTTTATTTTGATACCATCAGTGTTCTTATTGGATCTCATACTAGAAAGGATTCTAATAGCTAATGCAAAAAGTAAAGGTGATAATGGACAGCCTTGTTTTATGCCTTTTTGTAAATGAAAGGGATTATAAAGAAAATAACCTTTTTTAAATTAAGCACAAAAGTTACTGTATAACTTGGAAATTAGTACAATTAGCTCAGGAGAAATTATACACAAAGTGTTTTAAACAAGTACAACCAATTAACTGAATTAAAAGCCTTATCTAAATCGAGACTAATGATAGAAAGTTCTTTCTTATTTCAATTTGCATAGTCTGTTAATATATGTATTCCTATTATATTATCCTGAAATTTTCTATTTAAAATAAACCCATTTTGATCACAGTTAATTAGTTTAAGTATAAGCAGATTAATTCTGTTAAGTCCAGGGAGGTACATCTCAGATCATTCACACCAGCATGGACAATGACAGAGTCATATTTGTACTTGCTTTGGTGTGACGTGCTTGTGTTATGTGGCAGATCCTGGCACCTGACAGGCAGCTTACAGTAAAATGTGTTATTAGTCCATGCTGACAATTGTGGAATGTTATCAGCCCATGTGTACAACTAATTAGAATGGTATAGTATTTATACGTGTTAGTAGGAAAACAAAGTGTTGAGGGTTACGGACTTGCAAAAACGGCCAACTTGATAATTGCTGTGCCTCCCACGTGGACTTTTAATTGCTGCTCTGCTTTCAGCAGTGTCTGCAAACTTTTTTAGTTTCTCTGAAGGCTGTAAATGTGTTTCCAGATAAAGCGTTGCCTTACTGAAGCAAGTACTAAATCTCTTTAGGTATTTCTACCTTATTTATTGCAATCTCTATGCCCTCTTATCACTCGGAGATGCCGCTAATGTTTCTAAGATAGAGTTTTTGCCTAGGCGTTTGTCTGGCAGCATTTTCAAGTATCTCGGCTATATTTTAATGTGATCCCCATGCCCTCATATTGCTAGCAGAGGATGCAACAGTTTTTTTTTTCTAATAGCGCTAATGCCCAGGCATTTTTTACCAGCATTTTTAACTTTTCTTTTAGCTTTTTTATTCTGTTTGTGTAGTTTTGTCCCTGATGTATGAAGGTTTGTAACTAAATTGATGGATACCAACTATTTCTATCCGAGTTCATAACTAATTGCCTGGTATACCCTGTCCTATTTAAGCATTCCTGTAAGCGAATGCTGTTTATTCCAAATAGCGATCCTCGTTGACTAGGCTTGTCTGTCCTTTCTGGCTACACAGCAAAGCTGAGTTATCGTTCACACATTATTCTAATAGCAACCCCCCCCCCCCCCCAACAAAGGCATTGTATATCATCCTGGGCATTTACTTGCTGCTGAGTGAACCTTATTTTACCTTAAAAAGCTATATCATAATTGGCACCTATCCTGTAAACTAGGACTGCTCACTTAATCCTGTGAACATTCGACACGGTGAGAGAAACATACATTTATCAAGTGGCTGTTACCTGCACACTATTCTGTGGAACTAGTCCAAAATATCCTGAGTAATTACATTAACTCTTAGTAGTGCTTTGTTAGAAAAGTGATTTGTATGAATTACATTTTACTTTCTCTTTGAATTGTTACTGAAAGAGAATCTCAGCTGTGACTGTATATAACTGCTTGCTTATCTTATGTCTCTGCAACTATCTGGAAATGCTAACTTAAGTTAGAGACCATTGCATCCTTAAATAGTCTATTTTTACTTGAATATACCTGTGTCTTACCCTGATTGCTTTTACAGTACAGCATATATTAATCATTTGTCTTAACACCTAATTTTTTTATCTTTCTATTCCTCCTAGCTTTCTACCTCCTATCCTGTACTAAGGGACCTGCTTGGTCTTTCAGGACCCCTTTCTGATTTTTTGTCTCAACCATCCCAACATCTGACCAAAGAAACCTGTTGCCCCAGCATATTTATTTTTGTTCCCAGCTACTAAAAGGATAAGAAAGTATGTTCCACCTTGGACCTACTTATTAAGCTGTATTATTTATTTATACCTTACCTTGTACCAACAGAAACTAAGCTACCGAGTAGGGAAACCAGCAGCAATTTTTCTCCTCTAAACCCCAATAGCAATCTGCTATTTTCTCCCCTTGCTGTCTTTTATCTGTACTCCTTTTTCTAGCTATCTCTAATACATATACCATTACTGTATGATACTTTCTGCACACTAGGTGGCACCCTAATCCAGTCTAGGGTTATACCTCGTTCTCCATCTTCCCAAATATCTGCTCTGAATACTTTTTCAGCTCTCATCCCTTGACTAATTGCTAATCTCCTTGCTGTATCACTCTGCTGTTACCTTTTCTCTTCCCAGTATCTAGCTATACTTTTTTCTTCCTTCTACTCTACCAACATTCTCTACCTCTCACCTGCTTTACCACACTCTATTTACCTGGATATACTTAACATGCCTCAGGAATCTGCTGCCCTGTGATTGTCTCTGTAGACTCTCACTTACCTGCTCTAGAATCTCCTAAGTCTTCATTCTTACCTAGACCACTGCATCTATGTATCTTCTTCTCCCCACTTCCTCACTCTATTGCACACTCTTTTACCACTAAGGCCTCTCCACTTCACTTTTTCCAACAATACTAACTTATGTAGGAATTCTGGGTAACTTGTTACTCCTAGATCATGCCATATGATTCTTTGCCCCTCCCCTATCAACCTGCCCACTCTTTCTCAATCTCCTCCTCCTCCTCCTACCTCATATCCTGCCCTAAGGGCATATAGTGGGGAAACCCTTCGTGGCGCCATCTTTATTACCCCTGTAATTTCCCTGGCTGCTGTGTGTCCCTGGTCCCAGAGTATTAGTGCTACTGTAAGTGTTATAGCTGGATATTTGTTTTGTTTATAAGAATTACAACTGTTGTAAGCTGTCCTTTCTGCTAATAGCAGAACGGTATCAATCTTAGCTGCTTATACTGTGTAAAGTAGATACTATGTGCATTTTCTTTTTAATGACTTTATTGCTGATATTTATTTTATAAAATGTGTTATTAGTCCATGCTGACAACTGTGGAATGCTACCAGCCCATGTGTACAACTAATTAGAATGGTATAGTATTTATATGTGTTAGTAGGAAAACAAAGTGTTGAGGGTTACGGACTTGCAAAATGGCCAACTTCATAATTGAAGTGCCTCCCATGTGGACTTTTAATTGCTGCTCTGCTTTCAGCAGTGTCTGCCAACTTTTTTAGTTCCTCTAAAGGTTGTAAATGTGTTTCCAGATAAAGCGTTGCCTTACTGAAGCAAGTACTAAATCTCTTTAGGTATTTCTACCTTATTTATTGCAATCTCTATGCCCTCTTATCACTCGCAGATGCCGCTAATGTTTCTAAGATAGCGTTTTTGCCTAGGCGTTTGTCTGGCAGCATTTTCAAGTATCTCGGCTATATTTTAATGTGATCCCCATGCCCTCATATTGCTAGCAGAGGACGCAACAGTTTTTTTTCTAATACCGCTTATGCCCAGGTATTTTTTACCAGCATTTTTCACTTTTCTTGTAGCTTTTTATTCTGTTTGTGTAGTTTTGTCCATGATGTATGAAGGTTTGTAACTCTAAATTGATGGATGCCAACTATTTCTATCCGAGTTCATAACTAATTGCCTGGTAAACCCTGTCCTATTTAAGCATTCCTGTAAGCGAATGCTGTTTATTCCAAATAGCGATCCTCGTTGACTAGGCTTGTCTGTCCTTTCTGGCTATACAGCAAAGCTGAGTTATCGTTCTCACTCTAATGTTGGATTAATTTACTTTTTTATTAGAAATGCTTACATGATTAAGAGAGTTACCTTCTGACCTTAATCAACAAGTGCTTGCCTAGCACTCCTGCTGGTAACTCTCCAGTAAGCTTGGTCTGCTTATTCTAATAGCAACCCCCCCCCCTCCTCCCAGAAAGGCATTGTATATCATCCTGGGCATTTACTTGCTGCTGAGTGAACCTTATTTTACCTTAAAAAGCTATATCATAATTGGCACCTGTCCTGTAAGCTAGGACTGCTCACTTAATCCTGTGAACATTCGACATGGTGAGAGAAACATACATTTATCAAGTGGCTGTTACCTGCACACTATTCTGTGGAACTAGTCCAAAATATCCTGAGTAATTACATTAACTCTTAGTAGTGCTTTGTTAGAAAAGTGATTTGTATGAATTACATTTTACTTTCTCTTTGAATTGTTACTGAAAGAGAATCTCAGCTGTGACTGTATATAACTGCTTGCTTATCTTATGTCTCTGCAACTATCTGGAAATGCTAACTTAAGTTAGAGACCATTGCATCCTTAAATAGTCTATTTTTACTTGAATATACCTGTGTCTTACCCTGATTGCTTTTACAGTACAGCATATATTAATCATTTGTCTTAACACCTAATTTTTTTATCTTTCTATTCCTCCTAGCTTTCTACCTCCTATCCTGTACTAAGGGACCTGCTTGGTCTTTCAGGACCCCTTTCTGATTTTTTGTCTCAACCATCCCAACATCTGACCAAAGAAACCTGTTGCCCCAGCATATTTATTTTTGTTCCCAGCTACTAAAAGGATAAGAAAGTATGTTCCACCTTGGACCTACTTATTAAGCTGTATTATTTATTTATACCTTACCTTGTACCAACAGAAACTAAGCTACCGAGTAGGGAAACCAGCAGCAATTTTTCTCCTCTAAACCCCAATAGCAATCTGCTATTTTCTCCCCTTGCTGTCTTTTATCTGTACTCCTTTTTCTAGCTATCTCTAATACATATACCATTACTGTATGATACTTTCTGCACACTAGGTGGCACCCTAATCCAGTCTAGGGTTATACCTCGTTCTCCATCTTCCCAAATATCTGCTCTGAATACTTTTTCAGCTCTCATCCCTTGACTAATTGCTAATCTCCTTGCTGTATCACTCTGCTGTTACCTTTTCTCTTCCCAGTATCTAGCTATACTTTTTTTTCTTCCTTCTACTCTACCAACATTCTCTACCTCTCACCTGCTTTACCACACTCTATTTACCTGGATATACTTAACATGCCTCAGGAATCTGCTGCCCTGTGATTGTCTCTGTAGACTCTCACTTACCTGCTCTAGAATCTCCTAAGTCTTCATTCTTACCTAGACCACTGCATCTATGTATCTTCTTCTCCCCACTTCCTCACTCTATTGCACACTCTTTTACCACTAAGGCCTCTCCACTTCACTTTTTCCAACAATACTAACTTATGTAGGAATTCTGGGTAACTTGTTACTCCTAGATCATGCCATATGATTCTTTGCCCCTCCCCTATCAACCTGCCCACTCTTTCTCAATCTCCTCCTCCTCCTACCTCATATCCTGCCCTAAGGGCATATAGTGGGGAAACCCTTCGTGGCGCCATCTTTATTACCCCTGTAATTGCCCTGGCTGCTGTGTGTCCCTGGTCCCAGAGTATTAGTGCTACTGTAAGTGTTATAGCTGGATATTTGTTTTGTTTATAAGAATTACAACTGTTGTAAGCTGTCCTTTCTGCTAATAGCAGAACGGTATCAATCTTAGCTGCTTATACTGTGTAAAGTAGATACTATGTGCATTTTCTTTTTAATGACTTTATTGCTGATATTTATTTTATAAAATGTGTTATTAGTCCATGCTGACAACTGTGGAATGCTACCAGCCCATGTGTACAACTAATTAGAATGGTATAGTATTTATATGTGTTAGTAGGAAAACAAAGTGTTGAGGGTTACGGACTTGCAAAAATGGCCAACTTCATAATTGAAGTGCCTCCCATGTGGACTTTTAATTGCTGCTCTGCTTTCAGCAGTGTCTGCCAACTTTTTTAGTTCCTCTAAAGGTTGTAAATGTGTTTCCAGATAAAGCGTTGCCTTACTGAAGCAAGTACTAAATCTCTTTAGGTATTTCTACCTTATTTATTGCAATCTCTATGCCCTCTTATCACTCGCAGATGCCGCTAATGTTTCTAAGATAGCGTTTTTGCCTAGGCGTTTGTCTGGCAGCATTTTCAAGTATCTCGGCTATATTTTAATGTGATCCCCATGCCCTCATATTGCTAGCAGAGGACGCAACAGTTTTTTTTCTAATACCGCTTATGCCCAGGTATTTTTTACCAGCATTTTTCACTTTTCTTGTAGCTTTTTATTCTGTTTGTGTAGTTTTGTCCATGATGTATGAAGGTTTGTAACTCTAAATTGATGGATGCCAACTATTTCTATCCGAGTTCATAACTAATTGCCTGGTAAACCCTGTCCTATTTAAGCATTCCTGTGTTTAATGCTGTTTATTCCAAATAGCGATCCTCGTTGACTAGGCTTGTCTGTCCTTTCTGGCTATACAGCAAAGCTGAGTTATCGTTCTCACTCTAATGTTGGATTAATTTACTTTTTTATTAGAAATGCTTACATGATTAAGAGAGTTACCTTCTGACCTTAATCAACAAGTGCTTGCCTAGCACTCCTGCTGGTAACTCTCCAGTAAGCTTGGTCTGCTTATTCTAATAGCAACCCCCCCCCCTCCTCCCAGAAAGGCATTGTATATCATCCTGGGCATTTACTTGCTGCTGAGTGAACCTTATTTTACCTTAAAAAGCTATATCATAATTGGCACCTGTCCTGTAAGCTAGGACTGCTCACTTAATCCTGTGAACATTCGACATGGTGAGAGAAACATACATTTATCAAGTGGCTGTTACCTGCACACTATTCTGTGGAACTAGTCCAAAATATCCTAAGTAATTACATTAACTCTTAGTAGTGCTTTGTTAGAAAAGTGATTTGTATGAATTACATTTTACTTTCTCTTTGAATTGTTAATGAAAGAGAATCTCAGCTGTGACTGTATATAACTGCTTGCTTATCTTATGTCTCTGCAACTATCTGGAAATGCTAACTTAAGTTAGAGACCATTGCATCCTTAAATAGTCTATTTTACTTGAATATACCTGTGTCTTACCCTGATTGCTTTTACAGTACAGCATATATTAATCATTTGTCTTAACACCTAATTTTTATCTTTCTATTCCTCCTAGCTCTCTACCTCCTATCCTGTACTAAGGGACCTGCTTGGTCTTTCAGGACCCCTTTCTGATTTTTTGTCTCAACCATCCCAACATCTGACCAAAGAAACCTGTTGCCCCAGCACATTTATTTTTGTTCCCAGCTACTAAAAGGATAAGAAAGTATGTTCCACCTTGGACCTACTTATTAAGCTGTATTATTTATTTATACCTTACCTAGTACCAACAGAAACTAAGCTACCGAGTAGGGAAACCAGCAGCAAGTTTTCTTCTCTAAACCCCAATAGCAATCTGCTATTTTCTCCCCTTGCTGTCTTTTATCTGTACTCCTTTTTCTAGCTATCTCTAATACATATACCATTACTGTATGATACTTTCTGCACACTAGGTGGCACCCTAATCCAGTCTAGGGTTATACCTCGTTCTCCATCTTTCCAAATATCTGCTCTGAATACTTTTTCAACTCTCATCCCTTGACTAATTGCTAATCTCCTTGCTGTATCACTCTGCTGTTACCTTTTCTCTTCCCAGTATCTAGCTATACTTTTTTTTCTTCCTTCTACTCTGCCAACATTCTCTACCTCTCACCTGCTTTACCACACTCTATTTACCTGGATATACTTAACATGCCTCAGGAATTTGCTGCCCTGTGATTGTCTCTGTAGACTCTCACTTACCTGCTCTAGGATCTCCTAAGTCTTCATTCTTACCTAGACCACTGCATCTATGTATCTTCTTCTCCCCACTTCCTCACTCTATTGCACACTCTTTTACCACTAAGGCCTCTCCACTTCACCTTTTCCAACAATACTAACCTATGTAGGAATTCTGGGTAACCTGTTACTCCTAGATCACTCCATATGATTCTTTGCCCCTCCCCTATCAACCTGCCCACTCTTTCTCGATCTCCTCCTCCTCCTACCTCATATCCTGCCCTAAGGGCATATAGTGGGGAAACCCTTCGTGGCGCCATCTTTATTACCCCTGTAATTACCCTGGCTGCTGTGTGTCCCTGGTCCCAGAGTATTAGTGCTACTGTAAGTGTTATAGCTGGATATTTGTTTCGTTTATAAGAATTACAACTGTTGTAAGCTGTCCTTTCTGCTAATAGCAGAACGGTATCAATCTTAGCTGCTTATACTGTGTAAAGTAGATACTATGTGCATTTTCTTTTTAATGACTTTATTGCTGATATTTATTTTATAAAATGTGTTATTAGTCCATGCTGACAACTGTGGAATGCTACCAGCCCATGTGTACAACTAATTAGAATGGTATAGTATTTATATGTGTTAGTAGGAAAACAAAGTGTTGAGGGTTACGGACTTGCAAAAACGGCCAACTTCATAACTGAAGTGCCTCCCATGTGGACTTTTAATTGCTGCTCTGCTTTCAGCAGTGTCTGCCAACTTTTTTAGTTCCTCTAAAGGTTGTAAATGTGTTTCCAGATAAAGCGTTGCCTTACTGAAGCAAGTACTAAATCTCTTTAGGTATTTCTACCTTATTTATTGCAATCTCTATGCCCTCTTATCACTCGCAGTTGCCGCTAATGTTTCTAAGATAGCGTTTTTGCCTAGGCATTTGTCGGGCAGCATTTTCAAGTATCTCGGCTATATTTTAATGTGATCCCCATGCCCTCATATTGCTAGCAGAGGACGCAACAGTTTTTTTTCTAATACCGCTTATGCCCAGGTATTTTTTACCAGCATTTTTCACTTTTCTTGTAGCTTTTTATTCTGTTTGTGTAGTTTTGTCCATGATTTATGAAGGTTTGTAACTCTAAATTGATGGATACCAACTATTTCTATCCGAGTTCATAACTAATTGCCTGGTATACCCTGTCCTATTTAAGCATTCCTGTAAGCGAATGCTGTTTATTCCAAATAGCGATCCTCGTTGACTAGGCTTGTCTGTCCTTTCTGGCTATACAGCAAAGCTGAGTTATCGTTCTCACTCTAATGTTGGATTAATTTACTTTTTTATTAGAAATGCTTACATGATTAAGAGAGTTACCTTCTGACCTTAATCAACAAGTGCTTGCCTAGCACTCCTGCTGGTAACTCTCCAGTAAGCTAGGTCTGCTTATTCTAATAGCAACCCCCCCCTCCCCCCAGAAAGGCATTGTATATCATCCTGGGCATTTACTTGCTGCTGAGTGAACCTTATTTTATCTTAAAAAGCTATATCATAATTGGCACCTGTCCTGTAAGCTAGGGCTGCTCACTTAATCCTGTGAACATTCGACATGGTGAGAGAAACATACATTTATCAAGTGGCTGTTACCTGCACACTATTCTGTGGAACTAGTCCAAAATATCCTAAGTAATTACATTAACTCTTAGTAGTGCTTTGTTAGAACAGTGATTTGTATGAATTACATTTTACTTTCTCTTTGAATTGTTACTGAAAGAGAATCTCAGCTGTGACTGTATATAACTGCTTGCTTATCTTATATCTCTGCAACTATCTGAAAATGCTAACTTAAGTTAGAGACCAATGCATCCTTAAATAGTCTATTTTTACTTGAATATACCTGTGTCTTACCCTGATTGCTTTTACAGTACAGCATATATTAATCATTTGTCTTAACACCTAATTTTTTATCTTTCTATTCCTCCTAGCTCTCTACCTCCTATCCTGTACTAAGGGACCTGCTTGGTCTTTCAGGACCCCTTTCTGATTTTTTGTCTCAACCATCCCAACATCTGACCAAAGAAACCTGTTGCCCCAGCACATTTATTTTTGTTCCCAGCTACTAAAAGGATAAGAAAGTATGTTCCACCTTGGACCTACTTATTAAGCTGTATTATTTATTTATACCTTACCTAGTACCAACAGAAACTAAGCTACCGAGTAGGGAAACCAGCAGCAATTTTTCTCCTCTAAACCCCAATAGTAATCTGCTATTTTCTCCCCTTGCTGTCTTTTATCTGTGCTCCTTTTTCTAGCTATCTCTAATACATATACCATTACTGTATGATACTTTCTGCGCACTAGGTGGCACCCTAATCCAATCAAGGGTTATACCTCATTCTCCATCTTCCCAAATATCTGCTCTGAATACTTTTTCAGCTCTCATCCCTTGACTAATTGCTAATCTCCTTGCTGTATCACTCTGCTGTTACCTTTTCTCTTCCCAGTATCTAGCTACACTTTTTTTTCTTCCTTCTACTCTACCAACATTCTCTACCTCTCACCTGCTTTACCACACTCTATTTACCTGGATATACTTAACATGCCTCAGGAATCTGCTGCCCTGTGATTGTCTCTGTAGACTCTCACTTACCTGCTCTAGGATCTCTTAAGTCTTCATTCTTACCTAGACCACTGCATCTATGTATCTTCTTCTCCTCACTTCCTCATTCTATTGCACACTCTTTTACCACTAAGGCCTCTCCACTTCACTTTTTCCAACAATACTAACCTATGTAGGAATTCTGGGTAACCTGTTACTCCTAGATCACTCCATATGATTCTTTGCCCCTTCCCTATCAACCTGCCCACTCTTCCTCGATCTCCTCCTCCTCCTACCTCATATCCTGCCCTAAGGGCATATAGTGGGGAAACCCTTTGTGGCGCCATCTTTATTACGCCTGTAATTGCCCTGGCTGCTGTGTGTCCCTGGTCCCAGAGTATTAGTGCTACTGTAAGTGTTATAGCTGGATATTTGTTTCGTTTATAAGAATTACAACTGTTGTAAGCTGTCCTTTCTGCTAATAGCAGAACGGTATCAATCTTAGCTGCTTATACTGTGTAAAGTAGATATTATGTGCATTTTCTTTTTAATGACTTTATTGCTGATATTTATTTTATAAAATGTGTTATTAGTCCATGCTGACAACTGTGGAATGTTACCAGCCCATGTGTACAACTAATTAGAATGGTATAGTATTTATACATGTTAGTAGGAAAACAAAGTGTTGAGGGTTACGGACTTGCAAAAACGGCCAACTTCATAATTGCTGTGCCTCCCACGTGGACTTTTAATTGCTGCTCTGCTTTCAGCAGTGTCTGCCAACTTTTTTAGTTCCTCTAAAGGTTGTAAATGTGTTTCCAGATAAAGCGTTGCATTACTGAAGCAAGTACTAAATCTCTTTAGGTATTTCTACCTTATTTATTGCAATCTCTATGCCCTCTTATCACTCGCAGATGCCGCTAATGTTTCTAAGATAGCGTTTTTGCCTAGGCGTTTGTCTGGCAGCATTTTCAAGTATCTCGGCTATTTTTTAATATGATCCCCATGCCCTCATATTGCTAGCAGAGGACACAACAGTTTTTTTTCTAATACCGCTTATTCCCAGGCATTTTTTACCAGCATTTTTCACTTTTCTTGTAGCTTTTTATTCTGTTTGTGTAGTTTTGTCCCTGATGTATGAAGGTTTGTAACTCTAAATTGATGGATACCAACTATTTCTATCCGAGCTCATAACTAATTGCCTGGTATACCCTGTCCTATTTAAGCATTCCTGTAAGAGAATGCTGTTTATTCCAAATAGCGATCCTCATTGACTAGGCTTGTCTGTCCTTTCTGGCTATATAGCAAAGCTGAGTTATCGTTCTCACTCTAATGTTGGATTAATTTACTTTTTTATTAGAAATGCTTACATGATTAAGAGAGTTACCTTCTGACCTTAATCAACAAGTGCTTGCCTAGCACTCCTGCTGGTAACTCTCCAGTAAACTACGTTTGCTTATTCTAATAGCAACCCTCCCCCCCTCCCCCCAGAAAGGCATTGTATATCATCCTGGGCATTTACTTGCTGCTGAGTGAACCTTATTTTACCTTAAAAAGCTATATCATAATTGGCACCTGTCCTGTAAGCTAGGACTGCTCACTTAATCCTGTGAACATTCGACATGGTGAGAGAAACATACATTTATCAAGTGGCTGTTACCTGCACACTATTCTGTGGAACTAGTCTAAAATATCCTGAGTAATTACATTAACTCTTAGTAGTGCTTTGTTAGAACAGTGATTTGTATGAATTACATTTTACTTTCTCTTTGAATTGTTACTGAAAGAGAATCTCAGCTGTGACTGTATATAACTGCTTGCTTATCTTATGTCTCTGCAACTATCTGAAAATGCTATCTTAAGTTAGAGACCATTGCATCCTTAAATAGTCTATTTTTACTTGAATATACCTGTGTCTTACCCTGATTGCTTTTACAGTACAACATATATTAATCATTTGTCTTAACACCTAATTTTTTATCTTTCTATTCCTCCTAGCTCTCTACCTCCTATCCTGTACTAAGGGACCTGCTTGGTCTTTCAGGACCCCTTTCTGATTTTTTGTCTCAACCATCCCAACATCTGACCAAAGAAACCTGTTGCCCCAGCACATTTGTTTTTGTTCCCAGCTACTAAAAGGATAAGAAAGTATGTTCCACCTTGGACCTAACTATTAAGCTGTATTATTTTTTATACCTTACCTAGTACCAACAGAAACTAAGCTACCGAGTAGTGAAACCAGCAGCAATTTTTCTCCTCTATACCATTGCTGTATTATACTTTCTGCCCACTAGATGGCCCTCTAATCCAGTCTAGCATTATACCTCATTCTCCACCTTCTCAAATATCTGCTCTGAATACTTTTTCAGCTTTTATCCCTTGACTGATTGCTAATCTCCTTTCTGTATCACTCTGTTGTTACCTTTTCTCTTCCCACCATCTAACTATACTTTTTTTTCTTCACTACAGAACACCCTCCCAAACACAGGAACCTCACTCGGCTTTCCTGAGAAAACTGGAGAATATGAAGGTCTCTCCAAACACTATTATATTGGGTGACTTCAACTACCCAAACATCGATTGGGAAAACTACTCAAGCCCAAACACCCTCGCCCAACGGTTCCTAGAATTTATAAACTCAAATGCTATGGAACAACTGGTCACCACTCCCACAAGAGGGGAAAACATTTTGGATCTGGTCATCACCAACATGGGGTCTCTATGTTCCACACCAGAGGTATACCCCTCATTGGTAAGATCAGACCATAAACAAATCTCACTGGACATCCATAGTCCATCCCCACCCCTATCCAAGGAAACCACGGTGAAGAACTTCTCAAAAGCAAACTTCACACTTCTCAAAACTGAGGTGGAATCCTTCAAAGCCCCCGGGCCAGTGGAAAAGTCAGCCCAAAATGCAGAATCCTTTACAAAAGCATTCTATGGACACCTACAGGAATGCATGGAGCATGCTATCCCAAATAAAATCACGACTCACTCCTCCAAAGTCAGGAGACCTGTCTGGTGGACCCTGGCCATAAATAAGCTATACAACAGAAGGAGAAAGCTACTACATGACAGAGCAAAATCCCAAAAAGGGAAGGCGTCACTGATCAGTACTAGCAAGAAACTACGATCCCTCATAAAATCATCTAAAGCCAACTTCGAAAGAAAAATTGCACAAGACACTAAAGATAATCACAAGGCCTTCTTTAGTTATGTCAGAAACCTGGGAGGCAACTCCCAGATATGCTCTGATTTAGTGCAAAATGACAAAAAATACACTGAACCCACAGACATTGCCAACATCCTGGCAGAAAGGTTCAGTGTAAACGTCTCTCCCCCTTCCCCCCCAAAAGAGCAAATGTCAATCCCAACAGAGTGTAGCCTTCCTGAGATCACAGATGCACAGGTGAGAGATGCCCTCTCCAAAGCAAAAAACACAGCATCAATGGGACCAGACGGTGTCCCGGGCTGCGTCTTACATGAGCTCCAAGAAGAACTAAACCCTCATATAAAGTCACTGTTCAATCTCAGCCTTACTACGGGATATTGTACTCAAGGAATGGTGTACAGCAACAGTGGTCCCACTCCACAAAGGTGGTACCACAACAGACCCCGGAAACTATCGCCCTATAAGCTTGACTAGCCTGGTCTGCAAAGCTATGGAGCGTATCATCATGGAAATCATAAACAAAGACATTGGGAACCTCCAGACACTGGATCCTACCCAATTCGGCTTTATTAAGGGCAGATCTTGCCTCTTGAACCTGGTTGACTTCTTTGAAACAGTTACCAAAGCCATAGATGAAGGGAAGGTAGTCCACACAGCCTACCTGAACCTCGCAAAAGCCTTCAACACAATACCCCACTCGGGCATCATAAATAAGCTCACCAGCTTAAATATCAACCCCTATGTCAAAAGATGGGTTGCAAACTGGCTCAGGGATAGAACCCACATGGTCAGAATAGCAGGTGCCATGTCAGACTCTAAACCAGTTACAAGTGGTGTCCCACAAGGCTCAGTCCTGGGACCTCTCTTGTTCAGTATATACTTCTCCGAGGTACAGGCTAACACGGGTGGACTATGGCTGACCAAGTTCGCAGATGACTGCAAACTGGGTGCTGTAATCGACTCTCCAGCTGACACAAGCATCCTCCAAAAGGGTCTCACAGAGATGGATAACTGGTGCCAGAGCCATGGCCTAAAGCTAAATGCCAAAAAGTGCATAGTCATCCCCTTTGGGAAAAACAAAGTGCCCACAAATTACCACATAGGTGGTAATCCATTAATCTGGAAGAAATAATTAGGGACTTGGGGACCCAAGTAGATAGCAATCTCTCCTTTGACAATCACGTTGCCAAAGTGGTTAGAAAGACCTTCTATATAGCCCACCTTATCATGAAATGGTTCACATCTAGATCAAGAGAGGTCATTATGCCCCTCTAATCATCACTTATCAGGCCCATAATTGAGTACAATGCCCCGTTTGGGATGTACCTTACCCGGCACCTTCAGTAACTGGAAAGACCCCAAAAGTATCTCACCAAGAGGATCAAGGGGCTCAAACAGATGCCCTATGCAGTTCGGCTAAAGAAACTCCAGCTCTACTCAGTTGCGTACCGCCTACTCAGAGGCGATCTGTGTCTGACGTATAAAGCCATGTCCAACCCAGAATTAATGGACATGCTTCACCTCAGGAAATCCAAATCCCTTAGAGCTACATGCTCCAGGGACTTGAACCTCAGCACAGAAATAAATAGAACATGCTGGAGGGACAGATTTATATCCCAGAGGCTCCCCTCACTCTGGAACAAAATCCCAATCCATGTTAGGCAGAGCCCCTCACTGACCCTCTTCAAGAGAAATCTTGACGAGTGGATGGGAGATTGTAAGTTTACCCCTGGGATCTCTTCTGTGTCCCTGCTTGACAGAGGTACAGTAAACTAACCTTGAAAGGGCTAAATTCTGTGACCTACTATACAGAGGCACAGTCAACTAATCTAAAAGGGTGGCGAAAGCCAAACACACTCTGGCTAGGCTTATAAATGCACTAGGGCAGATAGCCTAGTATCAACCTATGAACCTATAAACCTATATATTTAATAATTTTCTTATTTCTCAGTGTTATTTTTTTTATAACCTATATACATCGCTGTAAAGGTACATTCCTACCCAATATACTTATGGTGAATATCAATCACTTTCCCGTGGTAATAGTACTGTATTTTGCCTTGTTAAACTCAGTAGTCACAGTCTGTATAATTTTAGTTCTGTATAATTTAAGTTGTTGAAGAAAATCTTCATGTATATGTATTTTAGATATTTTTTTTTTGGACTTTTGTTCTGTCTTGATTTATTTAGTTTAAAATGGAGCTTATCTCCCCGGGCCTCTACTGAAAATGGACATGTATCCAGTTAGACTAGCCCAGTCAACAAATGTAAAATAAAATAAATAAATACATAAAACAATCTGTAGGATCCCTAGCTTGTTTTAAAAAGGTGATAAGGGAATATTTCATGATGGGTGGATTTCAGCAGTTGTTTTTATTTCTCTATATATCTTATATAATATTTTAACTGCATCATCTGGGGTAGTATTTTATACAGTTCTGGTATAAAACCATCTAAGCCCAGTACCTTATTATTTTTTTAAACTTTTTTATTTGATCTTTTATTTCTGTTAAAGTGAATGGTCTGTCAATATTTTATCTGTTCACTTGTTATTTTTTTTTATATTTACCTTAGAAAAGTTTCAACTATGTCATCATCTAGCTTATTTGTATTATTATTGATATTTTCATAAAATATTTTAAAGCCCTCAAAAATATATTTAATATCTGTTCTCCTTCTTTTTTATTATTTATTTGTTATAACTTCTTTGATGTGATTTAGTTTATTCACTTTCTTTGATCCAAGAGCAAGTTTAGGCAAGCTTAAAGGGTGTACTGAATATGCCTGAAGTTCAGGTTTTTCCAGGTTTATTGAAACTTTATTATTTAGAATTTCAACGCTGATAATGTCATTTGGTTTTAGTTTTAACTTCAGCGTGTCTATTTTGGCCTGTAGTGTATTCAGTTCTTTGTCCTATTCTCTTGTTTTACTAATATGCCAGCTTGTAACTTTTCTATTTAAGTAAGCCTTTAGTGAATACCACAGGATGTTATTTATTTCACCATTAATGTTTATTTCTAGGAAATGTTTTATCTCTTTAGCATACCAGTCCTTGAATTATTTTATTTTAATAATGCATACTGGTAATCTCCTGTGATTTATTAGATTGTCAGTTTTTAAAGTAATATTAAAGCTTATAGAATTATGGCCCAATAATGGACATGAAACTATTGAAACTTCTGTGATATGCGATAATAGATTGTTTGAGACAAAAATGTTATCAATTATTTGTTTGTATTCCATATCTGTATGAATAATGAAGTGAGTTTGTTTTCCTTAGCTCGTATATATCCTTTAAATTCATTACATTTATAAAACGTGTTAAGTGGTTGGCTGAAGATGTGAATCTCAGCTTTCTAGCTGCAGTGGAATCTTTGATAAAATACAATTAAAATCATGAGCCATTATGACCTCACCTTCCATGTAATAGGCTATAGTGTCTAAGTACTTTTTTGCATCTTTAGTTCCAACTCCTGGAATCCAATAAGAGTTCACCAATGTATATAGTTTTCTGCTCCACTCAATTATAACAATGCTTAACATACCATTTTTTATCAATATAACTTTTACTTTAAGCATTACTAGGGAGTTTTTTCATAAAATGAGGGTGCATCTTCTTTTAGCTCAAAAGCCAGAACCTGCTAAAACTAAATAATTCTTTAATGAAAGGTTACATACATATTTAATAAGTAAATGTGTTTTCTGTTGAAATACTATTTGAGCTTTATGTAATTGCAAGTATATGAACAGACCCCCCCCCCTTTACTGGATTATTAAATCCGTTAATATTAATAGATATGCATTTAAAATCAGACATTTATATAAGAGAGAAAAAGAAACACAAGTATGATGAAATCGCATTTAAGTACAGAACTTATTATATACTTTACATATAACAATATGAATTCTTCAGCTATGGACAAAGTTTTAAAACAAATAAAAAATTATCTAATGATATAACCCTAACAGATTATACCATGGAATAATGTATTCCTAGTTTGTTAAAAAATACAAACTAAATTTATTTATTTTTTTAACATTTGTTGACTGGGAAAGTCCGACTAGGTTCCACAGATCCTGTTTTCAGCGGAGGCCCGGGGAAAATGCTCCAGAAGCATGTCTTTAGAATGTGGTAGGAAACCGGAGTACCCGAAGGAAACCCATGCGAACGCAGGGAGAACATGCAAACTCCACACAGAAGGCACCCCAGCCGAGAATCGAACCGGAGAACCTCTTGCTGTGAGGTGACAGCATTAACTGCTGCACCACTGCGCTGCCCCGCTCCATTAGACTAACAAAGCTTAGCTCATGCTTCTGATTCATATTAATATAGCTGACATTTTTAATATGCATCATCTTAAAAAAGCTCGTCAGTTATTACAATAAAAAATGTTAAACAGGTATTCAGAATCTTTATTATAAGTTGAACAAACTGAATAACTCTACAATCATCTTTCCCTGTACCTCACATTATCTCCCTGGTCTACTATAGAGAAGAAGGCAGTTGTTATTTTCATATTTATTAATTTATAGATCAGATGAGTTTACATTTTTCTGTTTTTATATACTATGTCCATAGTTGTTCATATGATCCTAAGTTCATAAATTAGTACCAGGCTAACTCTCCTTGTGGGCCATTCCAAGTGCAGCCAATTACCCTATGTGAGACTCAAACCCTGCACCTTGAACCTATAATGTGAACATCTTAACTACTATGCCAACCTACTACCCTTGTAGACATATTTATATTCTTTAACTATATACCCACATATATACATATATATATATTTTTTTTTTTTTTCATGATCTCTTTCTATTTCTGTTTGTATACTATGTCTTGTACTATTACTATATTCCTAGCTTTTATATTTAGCTATAATCCTAATGTAGAGGATCATATAATAGAACATTTATATTTACTTTTACATATTTCATACTCTTTAATCTGGTACTACTGTTTGAATCAGTCCTATTTTTTTCCTTAAATGTTGCTCCTAATAGTATCCGAACAAACATCTGAAAAATCCTCCCTTTTAAGATTCAAACTTTCCATAATAAATTGTTCTGAGAAATTAAGTTTTGTTATCATTAAAAACAGAGAAACATAATCTTAATTTTTTATCAGAACTGTCATTCTATAGGCTAGAATACAAACTATCCTTTTGGTAAACTGCAAGCATTCAGAACTTTTTAATAACTGAAAAAAATGCTAATTGAGCACACACGTTTTATGACTGTAAGGGATTAAATGGCTATTGGGAAAAAGTGAACAAGTTTTTACAAGCTATATTCCCTGATAACTTTACTATAAACAAATCCATGGTCCTCTTTAACACTCCTACACATCGTATTAATAAAAAATAATAAACTTCCTTTGTTATGGTCAATTCTGGCAGTGGCTAGAAAGATTATAACCAGAAATTGGATCACAGTTACGCCACCATTTAACAAATTCAGAAATACTATTTACAGAATTATGACACATGGAACTTTGGAGAATTACGTCAAGATCATCTAGGAAAACATATTCATATAATATGTGGGTTAATGTGCAGGAATTATTAAAAAAAGAGAATATATAACCACATGATACCTTAACTTTACCATATGTTTTTGAAATGTGCACAAAGGGATGTCTTTGTTTTATTGAATTTATTTTACATTTGTTAACTGGGAAAGTCCGACTTGGAACAAAGCCAATTTTCAGCGGAGTCCTGGGGAGAAAGGCTCCAGATGCATGTCTTAGTAACGTGGGAGGAAACCACATGAACACAGGGAGGACATGCAGACTCCACAGAGAAGGCACCGCAGCTGAGAATTGAACTGGAGAACCTTTTGCTGTGAGGCGACAATGCTACCGATGCACCACTGCACTGTCCTTTGTAAATACTTTATTTAAGTTATGATTGTTTTATATATATATATATATATATATATATATGTGTGTGTGTGTGTGTGTGTGTGTGTGTGTGTATCTGACTGAAAGTTAATCTATGTAATAATTATATGGGTTTTTTTTCTGGTTTAAATGTAAAATTCAATAAAACTGTTTTAAAAAAAGAACTATTTAATAACTGACAGTGGTTTAGAATGCAATTCACTGTCTTTTGTTTATCTAACTTGTATTTATTGACATCGTAGCATATGATTTGAATATTACGATTATTTACTTTTAAACAGGATGAAGTAACCTGGACAGTTCTTAAAATTTTAGAACTCCTGCAGAATCACAAAAGTGTTGATGATTCTAATTATGCTGCTTCAAGCTGGTCCTCATAACAAGGGCTTGCAAATGAACAGTTTATCAGCTAAAATTCACACAAAAACATTCAAAAGTGAATCCAAGCCACCTCTACTTTATACATCAATCACTCAAATCCTTCTGAACTAACAAAAAAAAAAAACACAAACTACTTCAAAGTATGTTAACCATTAAAAAGCTATTGCAGTTAAAGAAATAACATTTAATGATTCAGTAACAACTATTTGTATGAGATGTTTAATATAAAGCAGACTGTTTAAAAGAGACGTAGCATAAAAACTTGCACTAAAAGACTGACAGTTTATATGTGATCCAGGTTTAACTTATAAAAGTGTGACTGTTTCTCTAATTATTTGACAATATTCTAATAATAACTTTTATATATGTAAGAAACTATATTTTTATACTGTTTACAGTACAGTATAACTTTCCTGGGTGCCACTGAATGTCAAGTATATTTTCGGTAGGAAGCATTCAGACTATGCAGTAACTGACAGTGGTTTAGAATGCAATTCATTGTTGTTTGCTTATTATACAACGTCCCCCAATTAATATTCCAAAACGTGCACGCTGATTGGTCAGCGTGCACGTTGTAAATCAAAGACTTATACTAATGGAAAAAGGTCCGGTCGCCCAGACGTTTTCCATTAGTATAAGTCTTTTTTTTTTTTACAGCAATGGAGAATGCAAGATCTCCGTTGCTTTTTAGAAACTGTCTCGCTATGTTGAAGGAGTTTAACATAGCGAGACAGCTTTAAAATAAGTAACGGAGATCTTCCTTTCTCCATTGCTTTTTTAAAGCTGTCTCGCCATGTTAAACTCCTTTAACATAGCGAGACACTTTGTAAAAAGCAATGGAGATCTTGCTTTCTCCGTTTCTTCCACCCACAGCTCTGATGTACTGCGTAAGCATATGCATGCGTAGTACATCAGAACTGCCGCAGAATACCAGACAGCTGCTGAAGGGCAGCACTGAGGCATTATACAATGCCATTATTTAAGAAAAGTATTTTTTTTCTTAAATAATGTCATTGTATAATAGCAATAACCCACTTCTGGGTGTGGGTAATGCCGGATTTACCCACGGTTGTCTTTGTTTGGCACTCGAGCTTCGCCCTCGTGACCAAACCACACCAACCGTGGGTAAATCCAGCATTACCCACACCCAGGTGTTGGTTATTGCTTAATTATACAATGACTGGCCATTAACATTCCAAAACGAGCACACTGATTGGTCAACCCAACCAGCATGCCTGTTGAAAATCAAGCAAATACTAATGGAAAAAAAAGTCTGGTCACCCAGACATTTTTCCATTAATGCATGCTATTAAAATTTTACTTTTCTTTCATTTTTTTTTTTTTATACATAAACTTAGAAAAAACGAAGACTTGAAAAGAACAAGAGAGACAGGACAGTGACAAACACAAGGATAATCAGGTACATTATACAAAACTAGAAAAATGTACCTGATTATCCATATATTTTCTCTCTCCCATTACTCCTGTTCATTTGAAATCTCTGGAATTCATTGTTTTAATTAAAAAAAAAAAAGGCAACAGAGATCTTCACTTCCCCATTGCTTCCTTTACACAGCACTGATGTACTGCGTAACCATGGGAATGTAAGTCCCATACGCATGCACAGTACATCAGGAAAGCCCCAGGATACTGGGGATAATGCAGAAGAGTACCCCACCACCATTATAAAAGAACATTATTTAAGAAAAGTAAGCAACACTTTCTTAAACAATGTCATTGTATAATAGCAATAACCCACAGCTGGGTGTGGCTAATGCTGGATTTACCTATATCCAGCCATGCCTGATTGCTGCATTATCTAACTTGTATTCTTTGACATCTTAGCATATGATTCAAAATATTATGATAATTTGCTTTTAGACAGGAAAGACGTAACCTGGATATATCGTAGAAATTTAGAACTCCTGCAACATCACAAAACTGCTCATGACTCTAAGTAGTTTCAAGCTGGATTTCATGATAAGAGCTTGAAAACGAACAATCCATCATTTGTAATTCACACAAAAATGCTTACAAGTGACTCCAAGCCACCTCCACATCAAACATTAATCCCTCAAACCCTTCCAACCCACCAAAAAAACAACAAACATCTCAAAGCATCCCAACCACCAAAAACGCCATTGCACACAAAGAAATAATGTTTAACGATTCAGCAAGCACTATTTGCATGAGATGTTTAATAAAAAGCAGACCAAAATTTTTTAAAGGAGACATAGCATATAAACTTGCATTAAAAGAATGACAGTTACGTTTGATCCCGGATTAACGTGTAAAAGTGTGAGTGTTACTCTAATTATTTGATACCATTCCAATAGTAACTTTAATATATGTAAAAATCTGTATTTTTGTACTTTGTTTATAATACAGCATGTCTTTCCAGGGTGCTATTGCATGTCAAGTACCCTGTCAGTGGTACACTACTGGACCATTTTATGAAACCAGAATGTAACTTAATATGCCTCTTTACTGCCATCTGTTGCATCTTGCATTTTATTTAACAGTACATTACTCACCTATGCCAATATATCAGAAAGTGTGCCACCTAACATATGTTTCATCATAATAATGACTTATTTCAATAAGATAAATAGTTTAACCTTTTAAACTCTAAGTGAAAATAAGTGGCTTTAATTTCATATAAAGCTAAAAGGATCAAACTCTTAACATTTTAGAAAGGGAGCAGCTAATCATTTGCAGTAGGGAAATAAATAAATAATTTACATTGTAAAAAGAAATATTCAGCCCCTGTTCATAAGTATTTAAGAACTTCTTTAAATTAATAAGAATTCATAACCATGAAATACATTCATTTTCATTTGTCCTTCATTTTTTACTGTTGTTTTTATTAACCAGCCATCTCTTGTTGTATTTCTCTTCAAAGAAGTTGATAGATTCCAGTCCATTTCTTCTGTTTTTCCAGGATTTTTATTTTTCTGTATAAAGCCCATTGCATCTTCCACGATGTTAAAAATCTTCTTTCCTTCTGGAAGGTGAATCCTTATTTTTACTGGAAACAAGTTTTGTGCTTTAATATTATTGTTCTTTAAGCTTTTAACAAGTGGCAAATATGTTTTTTTTTCTTGAACAACACTAATGTAGAACAGTCATTGTCATATCTTAAAGTATTTCCTTTAACTTTAACTGGATAATTAGTCCATGCATATTTTAAGACTAAATCCTTATCTTGACTGACCTTGGTGAAGGTTTTTTTTTTAATTTTTTTTTAAGATGAGCTAGAAAGTGAGCAATGTGGCCTTTCAATGCCAAAGAAAAAAGGAACTGAATCATACTGTCTCCCTCTTCTTTTTTCAGGAATCCCATAAATCCTGATGTTATTCCTTCAAGATTATCTCTAAGTCTTCTATTTTATCCCAGAATAAGTTGTTTTGTTTCAGAAGAAATTCAGTGTTATTCATATTTTCAAATACACTTCCATAAAATCAGACACTGCCTCTTCTATAGTCGAGATTTGCTATGATTGCTGTTTAAGAGATTCACTCAGCAATTCAACTTGTTTTTCATATTTCTCTTTAAAATTGTCCATTTTGCTTTATAATTTATTTATCTTTACGGATAACTCACTGATGTTACTTGGTATAGCCTGTATGCCTTTTTTTCATAGTACTGTCATGTACACTGGGCTTAAAGTGGCTTATTCTAGTTTTCTTGATAGGAAAAAGCAATTAAAAGAGTTTCAAACTTGTTATTTTTTGTAGCATATCTTTCAGCAGATGTTCAAGCTATAAAGCCATCAGTTTTTGAAATGTTCTATTTGAATTCTTCTAGTAAACATCCTGTCAGAGATGTTAAAATGAAGCAGAGCTAAAAACCAGTACGGTTAACTGCTCGCCATCTTGGTCACGACCCATCAGAACGGACTTCCGCCAACACTTGTGCTGTGTCTACATTTTCTTTAAAATGGCATGAGTGCTGTTTTCCTTCTGATCATTCTGAAAATACCCTTGAGGAACAGTCAGTTGTAAAATTTCTAAAACATGAGCCATTGATTTATACATGCTCCTTGCCGTGTTTCAGTGTTTTATAGCTGGTCACTGCTAATATTTCATATCAGTAACTTCTACTGTTATTATCTTCACCTGCTATATTCCCATCTCTACAACTGTCTGATGGTTAATTCAATTAATGCAGTGTGGATCACCCAGGACCACATTTTTACTGTAAAGTACAAAAGATAGTGAATGCAAACAATATTAAGTCGAGCCATAGGTTCACAGGTGTGGTAGTACAGAAAAAGTAAGGTCATAGTTTTATAGGTTTGCTGTCTGAATAATTAGGGTCATAGGTTTGACTGTCCTAAATAAGCAGGGTCATAGGATCATAGGTTTGACTGTCCTGAAAAGTAGGGTTATAGGCTCATAGGTTTGACTGTCCTGAATAAGTAGGGTCAGAAGTTCATGAATCTGATTAGCAAGTTTACAACCTACTGGTCTTCAAGATGCCTGACTGCCATAACCTCACATTAATACTTTCTACATGACATCTGAGTATTAGGATTACATTTAATGCAGTTAGGGACTGATTTCAGACAGAAAGGGGAAACTTGCTGTAGAATCTTTGAAGGTATTGTGTATTTTATCTGTCAGATTTGTTTTCTGTCATTGGCATTTTATTTTACTATTAGGGCATCCAAATTGTAGCTAGCTTCCCCCAATTGTCAGCTCTAGACACACAAAGAGAAGTGTCTCGGAAAATGCTTTACAGACAAGTAAACTACTAAATATCTGAAATATTTCTGAATAGTGTCAAATTTTCCATGCCTACACTTTTTCTAGTAAGGAACCAATGTACAAGTTCAAGTTTTTTTTCGGGTGGCGTTATCAATAATGGGTTAGATGAGTGAAATATAAAGTGGTACAGTGACCACCATGGAGGGACTAGACTTGCCCTTTAGAACTGGGTTACAGAACGTGCCTTCCTGATTTTGACAGATACACACTAGTTGAAGTATTAATGGACTTTAATTAATTAATTAATTAATTAATTAATTAATTAATTAATTAATTAATGGACTTTACTGGGCATGTTGGTGAAGTGAACAGAGGGGATGAGGAAGTGATGGGTAGGTATGGTGTTAAGGAGAGGAATGTAGAAGGTCAGATGATTGTGGATTTTGCGAAAAGGATGGACATGGCTGTGGTGAATATGTATTTTAAGAAGAGGGAGGAGCATAGGGTGACGTACAAGAGTGGAGGAAGATGCACACAGGTGGATTATATCTTATGTAGGAGGGCCAGTCTTAAGGAGATTGGAGACTGTAAAGTGGTGGCAGGGGAAAGTGTAGTTAAGCAGCATAGAATGGTGGTCTGTAGGATGACGTTGGTGATCAAGAAGAGGAGGAGGAGTGTGAAAGCAGTGCCAAGGATTAAATGGTGGAAGTTAAAAAAGAGTGATTGTGAAGTGGAGTTTAGGGAAGAGTTAAGACAGGTACTGGGAGGCAGTGGAGAGTTACCGAATAGCTGGGTAACTACAGCAGAACTAGTAAGGGAGACTGCTAGAAAGGTGCTTGGTGTGACATCTGGACAGAGAAAGGAGGACAAGGAGACCTGGTGGTGGAATGAGGAAGTACAGGAGAGTATACAGAGGAAGAGGCTGGCGGAGAAGAAGTGGGATTGTCAAAGAGATGAAGAAAGTAGACATGAGTATAAGGAGATGAAGCGCGTGGCAAAGAGAGAGGTGGCAAAAGCTAAGGATAAGGCATATGGAGAGATTGTATGAGAGAATGGACACTAAAGAGGGAGAAAAGGACCTGTACCGATTGGCTAGACAGAAGGACAGAGCTGGGAAAGATGTGCAGCAAGTAAGGGTGATAAAGGATAGTGAGAGAAATGTACCCACAAGAGAGGAGAGTGTGTTGAGTAGATGGAAAGAGTATTTTGAGAGGCTGATGAATGAAGAGAATGAGAGAGAGAGAAGGTTGGATAATGTGGGGATAATGAATCAGAAAGTGAAACAGATTAGCAAGGAGGAAGTAAGGACAGCTATGAAGAGGATGGAGAATGGAAAGGCTGTTGGCCCAGATGGCATCCCAATGGAAGCATGGAGGTGCTTAGGAGAAACGGCAGTGGAATTTTTAACTAGATTGTTTAATGAAATTTTGGAAAGTCAGGGGATGCCTGAGGAGTGGAGAAAAAGTGTTTCGGTACCTATTTTTAAGAATAAGGGTGATGTGCACAGCTGCAGTAACTACAGAGGGATAAAAATGATCAGTCACAGCTTGAAGTTATGGGAGAGAGTAGTGGAAGCTAGGTTAAGAGGGGAGGTGATGATTAGTGATCAGCAGTATGGTTTCATGCCAGGAAAGAGCACTACAGATGCAATGTTTGCTCTGAGAGTGTTATTGGAGAAATACAGAAAAGGTCAGAAGGAGTTGCATTGTGTCTTTGTAGACTTGGTGAAAGCATATGACAAGGTGCCTAGAGAAGAGTTGTGGTATTGTATGAGGAAGTCGGGAGTGACAGAGAAGTATGTAAGAGTGGTGCAGGATATGTACGAGGGTAGTTTGACAGTGGTAAGGACTGCAGTGGGAGTGACAGATCCGTTTAAGGTGGAGGTGGGATTACATCAAGGATCATCTCTGAGTCCTTTCTTATTTGCAGTGGTGATGGACAGGTTGACAGATGAGATCATACAGGAGGCCCCGTGGACTATGATGTTTGCAGATGACATTGTGATCTGTAGTGAGAGTAGGAATCAGGTTGAGGAGACTCTGGAGAGGTGGAGATATGCTCTAGAGAGCAGAGGAATGAAGGTCAGCAGGGCTAAGACAGAATATAAGTGTGTAAATGAGAGGGAGGGTAGAGGAATGGTGAGGATGCAGGGAGTAGAGTTGGTAAAGGTGGATGAGTTTAAGTACTTGGGATCAACAGTTCAGAGTAATGGTGAATGTGGAAGAGAGGTGAAGAAGAGAGTACAGGCAGGGTGGAATGAGTGGAGAAGAGTGTCAGGAGTGATTTGTGACAGACGGGTACCAGTAAGAGTGAAAGGGAAGGTCTACAAGACAGTAGTGAGACCAGCTATGTTATATGGGTTGGAGACAGTGGCATTGATAAAAAGGCAGGAGTGAGAGCTGGATGTGGCAGAGTTAAAGATATTAAGATTTGCACTCAGTGTGACTAGGATGGATAGGATTAGGAATCAGTATATTAGAGGGTCAGCTCATGTTGGACAGTTTGGAGACAAAGCAAGAGAGACGAGATTGCATTGGTTTGGACATGTGCTGAGGAGGGATGATGGGTATACTGGGAAAAAGATGCTAAGGATGGAGCTGCCAGGTAAGAGGAAAAGAGGAAGGCCTAAGATAAGGTTTATGGATGTGGTGAGAGAGGACATGCAGGCTTTTGGTGTGACAGAGCAAGATGCAGAGGACAGGAAGAAATGGAAAGAGATGATCTGCTGTGGCGACCCCTAACGGGAAAAGCTGAAAGATGATGATGATGACACTAGTTGAAGTATAAAATGTCTGCCATATACACAAAGAGGAAAACTAATACTCGGACCTCGAACAAGCTTTTAACAGATAAACAAATCCAGTTAGAAAATGAAAGGATTAAAACTACGCTATTATGACTTGTTATAATTAAGGGGGATGCACAATTAAAAAAACGTGCAAGTAACCACAACACTCAGATATTCACATCTATCCATGAAGTCAACATGTCAATGACCATGACAGGGTAATTTATATATATTATCAGTATATAAGTATCTAGCCAACCAGCAGTGGTGCAGCGGTTAGCGTTGTCGCCTCACAGCAAGAGGTTCTCCCATTTGGTTTTCGGCTGGAGCACGTTCTGTGTGGAGTCTGCACGTCCTCCCCATGGTCGAGTGATGTATAAAGACATGCAGGTAGGTGCGTGCATGAATGGGTGTGCCATCTTTGAAGGTTGGGAGTCATGCTGGCAACTCAGCACCATAACAATCCACTGCCAATCATTAGCAGACCGGAGTTCTGCTGTGGCAACCCCTAACCGGGAAAAGCCGAAAGAGACAGATCAGTATATAAGTATCTAGGACAATGCTTCCAAACAATACGTTAAAGTAGTGAATACATTCATTAACAGATATGGAAAGTGGAAAATGAAAGTTTTTTTTCTCTGCTTGTAATAAGGAAGCATAAATTAACAGCTCCCTCTCCTTCCTCATCTTCGTTTCTCATGACTAAAGGGGACCACCTGTAATATTCTGGTTGGTGCTGCCATGTAAGAATTCTTAACTGATCAGTGCACAGGAACGAATGAATCAAAATGTACCTAACAGCAACTTATAAAGGATTGCCAAATATCCAGTGATTAGGAATTGGTGATAAAAGCACCAACACCACATACCACAAAATCCATTACTTGTGTACCTTACAAATCGATTCCCGTCAATGAATTTATACTTCCTCATTTTCTGCAGAGAGGCATCGCAGAAAGAAATGATGACACATCTTCTTTGTGTGCTGCTTGGCTCTGAGCAACCTATCTTTTTTATCATGAAATCAGAACGCGTTATAAAGCAGATCTTTCTTTCACACTCCACATCAACTTTAAATGCTTGACTGACATGCTAACTGCAACATGAGCAATGACCAGCAAGAGTTCCAACTGATCTCTTCTAATGAAGATGAAGCAGTTTTAACTGTTTCTCTTACAGATGATCAACAATGACATTATAGTCGTCACTGTTAAGGATCATTATTAAATGCTGTTCCACAAGGTCTCTGCTATCTATTCAACTTATGATTTCTTGTTTTTTCTTCTTAAACTATTAGATCAACCCCAAGCACTTACAAAAGGCCAGGCCTCACCTCTACATGTTCTGCTTGAGGGCAGCGTAAGTAATTGGATTCAACAAGGACACTTACTGCTTTTCCATTCATTTTAATTTAATATTCTGCCTCTGATTAACATTTTCAAAGATAAAAGGTTAATGCACATAAAAATACATTCTGTAATTTGTCTCCCAAGATATTGCACACTGCAAGCTTCTGTTGTTTGGAATAAAAATGACCATAAATCAAGCCAAGATTAACAAACTGACAGCTGTCTCCACAGCAGTACAAATATTTGCAAAATTTCCTATAAAGCAAGACTGCCAGATCATCCACTCTGCACTGCAGACTGTTTTAAATACAAATAAGATTATACCCTTCTTATACAGCCGCAGCTGTGTTCACTGTTTAATCTAGAAGTGAAATAATAATTTCTATCGCATGACAAAGGGGCTGTCTACCTTTGAAAATGGTTCACTCCCATGCAAAGGAATGTATACAAATAAACTAAAAAGCAGCACAATCTAACATTTAAGGAAGAAAGTACCACATTTTCAGACAAAGGTTAACATGTACAGTTGCAATATAGATCATTTGTATTCATAGGAAAGCAGAACTGCAGTGCTGCATCTGATATGTAGATCTGCATTCCTGCTGAGTCTAGGAATCGTATCTATTTGGGTGTACTTAAATATTCCAAAGCAATACCCGTTATGCCCAATATATTGTGGATGAGCTCACAAACACCAAAAGGTATAGAATGTGTGTGTGTGTGTGTGTGTGTGTGTGTGTGTGTGTGTGTGTGTGTGTGTGTGTGTGTGTGTGTGTGTGTGTGTGTGTATGTTTGTGATGGTGGGGTTGTTCCTACCTCCCAATCCCAAGACTACAAGCATCCTAATGGGGGAACTTATCTCCACATTCAAGATCTCTAAATATACTACATTGGAGCAGGGGCAGCCTGTGCTATTGGACTGCTGGACTGCAGCCCCCCCCCTGGCTGTAAAAAAGAAAGAAAATTTAAAAATTGTGGACTTTTGCGCATGCGCACTAGTCCAGACTGCTGCTGCTGCTGAGACAGCCTGGAGCATGTGCAGATTGTTTCAGCAGCAGTCCAGATTGGGAAACATTTAAGAAGAGAGATCCCAGAAGTCTATGCAGTTGTAACTGCATAGACCGTCACTGGAAACAGATCAGGCTCGGACTGCAACGTCGGCAGGCTGGAGTCTCATCGGCGGAGGAACATCTCATGTGGTGGATTTGATGCTCCAATGGACATAATGCACAGGCAGGTTCTCTAACAGCTATGGATTTAATGGCACAAAGAGATCTACATTACTCCAGGTGTGTGTGTGTGTGTGTGTGTGTGTGTGTGTGTGTGTGTGTGTGTGTGTGTGTGTGTGTGTGTGTGTGTGTGTGTGTGTGTGAAATGCCCCAGTTGCTATATACTGGTGGCTAGAACAAACTCATGGTGGTGTGGTAGGAAATACCTCAGGCTTGAACCCTGTACCTTGTATGCAGGTGTTAAGGACCTGAATTCCCTACCCACCACCATTTGTAAATAAAATTGCAGATTTTTGCCTCATATTTGATCTGATCTGTTCCTCATAATATCTGTGGTTTCTAAATGTTGCCATGCTTGATATTTGATGGTGCAGTGGTAGCACTGTTGCCTCACAGCTGCAGGTTTGATTCTTGGGTGCCTTCTGTGTGGGGTCTGCATCTTCTCCCTGTGTTTGTGTGGGTTTGCTTTTGTGTCCTCCCATGTTACAAAGACACGTCTGCATTATTTCTTCCTGGGCCTCTGCTGAAAATTGTTTTTTTGTTCCAAGTCAGACTGTCCTGATTAACAAATGTTAAATAAAATTGACAGGCATTTGAATTTCAGAGTTCAGGTTTCTGAATGTTTAATTCCTTGCATATTTGATGGTGCAGTGGTAGCATTGTTGCCTCACAGCTATAGATTTTCTGGCGTGATTCTTGGCTGGGGTGCCTTCTGTGTGGAGTCTGCATCTCATCCCTGTATTTGTGTGGATTTGCTCTGGTGTCCTGCCATTTTACAAAGACGTGTCTGCAGTATTTCTCCCTGGGCCTCTGCTGAAAATAGTTTTTGTTCCGTCAGAAGTAAAATTGACAGGCATTTGAATTTCTGACTTCATATTCTTCAGAAAATACATAGTAACACAACCTTTTATTCTAGCAATTTTCTAAGTTTATAAGATGAATATTTGAAATTTGTCCTTATTTTTGGGACTGTATTACCCCATTATTGGCTTTGTCCAGGTTTTTTGTGCTAAGGTTGACAGCTATGGCAAGAACTGAATTCACTGAATATGTTTGAGGGCTGTATTCCCTCATTACTGGGTTTGTCCAGGTGTTTTGTGCTAAGAGGTTGACAGCTATGGTGAGAACTGAATTCATTAAATGACAGCCATTTAAGTTTCAGTCTTCCTCTCTTTCACAAAGCAGCTGATTTGGCATAGTGGTATGTTGCTCTGACTGTTTTGCACAGGGACATTGGTAGTAAAATGTATGGTGGTAACACAGCATTTTTCTTTCACAAAGCAGCTGATTTGGCATAGTGGTATGCTGCTCTGACTGTTTTGCACAGGGACCTTGGCAGTAAAATGTATGGTGGTAACACAGCATTTTATTCTAGCAACTTTCCAAGATTATACAAGCAATGTTTAATGTGTCCCTGGTTTTTGGGCTTTTGACCCCCCCCCCAATAAATTTGGCTTTTTCCAGATTTCTTGTGCCGTGAAGTTGTGATGCAGTTGAGTACTGAGTATATTTTACAAGGAGCTGAGAGCTGCAGGGGAAGAGAAGTTTAGTGCTGCTTATGCTAAGTCAGCTTGAACTGCAACTAACTCTTGGCAAAACTCACTCCTCTTTTCTTGATGTACTGGAAAATATTAGGGTTCAACCAAACACCCTAATAATGGGCGACTTCAACTACCCAACCATTAACTGGGAAAACTACTCATGTACCAACTCCTTAGCGCAACGCTTTCTGGAATTCATAAACTCCAATGCCCTAGATCAACTTATCCACACCCCCACCAGGGACAACAATATCCTAGACCTAGTCATTACCAACATGAGTGAATGGTGTTCCACACCTGAAGTCAACTCCTCGTTGATCCGATCCGACCATAAGCTAATCACCCTTGATATCCACATCCCACCCCCACCCCCCATTAAGGAAACCACATTAAAAAATTTTCCAAAGCCAACTTCATGTTTCTTAAGACAGAAGTAATGAAATTCATGACACCCATGCAGATGGACAATACAGTTACAACTGCTGAATCCTACACAAATGCACTCTATAAGCACTTGCATGAGTGCATGGATCATGCTATCCCAAACAGAACCAAGACGCTATCCTCCAAAAAAAGGAAGCCAATCTGGTGGTCCCCTGCCATAAACAAACTGTACAACAGAAGGAAGAAACTGTTGCAAAAGAGAGTAAAATCCCATGAGTGGAGGAGCTCCCTGGTCAGCCTCAGTAAGAAGCTGAGAGCCCTTATAAGATCCTCCATAGCTAGCTACGAAAATAAAATCGCCACTAATTCCAAGGACAACCACAAAGCATTCTATAGCTATGTCAAGAATCTCAATGGCAACACCCAGATCTGCTCTGAGTTACAGCACAAAGGCACGAAAATTACAGAACCAACTGATATTGCCAACATCCTGGCAGATAGGTTCAGTGCTAACTCCCCCCCCCCATCCCCTAAAGGGCCCATATCTATACAGGAAGAATGCAGAGTCCCTGTAATCACAACTATGCAAGTGAAAGCCGCACTCTCTAAAGCCAAAAAACATAGCATCCATGGGACCGCACAACATCCCAGGCTGCGTTTTACACGAACTTCAGAATGAACTGGCTTCCCACTTAAGCACCATGTTCATTAATAGCCTCGCATCAGGCTTTGTGCCCACTGAATGGTGCACAGCAACAGTTATCCCACTCCACAAAGGGGGAGCCACCACTGATCCTGGGAACTATAGACCTATTAGCCTGATGAGCCTGGTCTGCAAAGCCATGGAACGTATCATCATGGAACTCATAAACAAAGACATTGGTAACCTCCAAACTCTGGATCCCACCCAGTTTGGGTTTGTGAAAGGCAGATCATGCCTCCTGAACCTGATCGCCTTCTTTGAGGCAGTCATCAAAGCTGTAGATGAGGGTAAGGTGGTTCACACAGCCTATCTTGACCTCGCCAAGGCTTTCAACACCATCCCCCATTCTGGAATTATAGATAAAATCAATAAACTAGGCATAAATCCCTACGTCACAAGATGGGTTGCCAACTGGCTCACTGACAGAACCCACACTGTAAAAGTTGCAGACTCCAAATCTGACCTCAAACCAGTGACAAGTGGAGTACCACAGGGTTCAGTCCTGGGACCGCTTCAGTTTGGTATCTACTTCTCTGAAGTACAGGCTAACACAGAAGGCCTCTGGCTAACAAAGTTCGCAGATGACTGCAAACTAGGAGCCATAGTTAAATCCCCAAATGATGTGAACATCCTACAGAAGGGCCTCTCTGAGACAGATGCCTGGTGTCAAAGCCATGGCCTCATGCTCAATGCCAAAAAGTGCAGTGTCATCGCCTTTGGTAAAAACTCTGTACCCATGAACTACCACAAAGGCAGCAATCTACTTAACACCGAATGCGTAATAAGAGACCTTGGGACCCAGGTGGACAGTAGTCTCTCCTTTGATAGTCACATCGCCACAGTGGTCAGGAAGTCCTTCTACATGGTACACCTCATCATAAAAGGGTTCTCATCCAGGAAAAAAGAGGTCATCATTCCCCTCTACTCGACACTCATTAGACCCACTATACAGTACAACGCCCCTTTTGGAATGTACCTCACAAGATATCTGTAGCAGCTGGAAAGGCCACAGAAGTACCTCACAAAGAGGATTACTGGACTCAAACAAATGCCCTACACCTGACTGCCTCAAAAAACTCCAGCTTTACTCCATAGCATATCGCCTACTCAGAGGTGATCTCTGCCAGCATATAAAGCTATGTCAAACCCAGAGCTGTTGGACATGCTACACCTAAAGAAATCCCAATCCCTCCGAGCTACATGCTCTAGGGACCTAAACCTTGTCACCACAATAAACAGGAGATGCTGGAGGGATAGAGTCCTATCCCAGAGACTTCCCATACTCTGGAACAGGCTACCCATCTATGTCAAGCAAAGTTCTTCATTAGCACTCTTCAAGAAAAATCTTGACGAGTGGATGGGAAATAGGAAATACACCCCGGGGATCACTTCTGTGTCTCTGCTCGACAGTGGCACAGGAAAATAACTGTCTTGGGTGGCGTAAGCCAGGGAACCTTGTTGGCTAGGCTTGCGTAGGCCCTTGGGTCGATAGCCTAGTACCTACCTATGAACCTATGAATAGCACAACAGGTTGTGTACTTGCTTTTGATGCAGAAGGTTGTTGGTTCTACTCCCACAAAGGGTGAATGCTGCTGTACTAAAAAAGTTAAGATACTAACTATGAACCTGTTATCAGTTTGCCATCCATTTCCTATTGCAATATTACTAGCTTATCATTTTTAATGTAATATAGGCAATTTATTCCTCAGGGGCATCAGACACTTTATTTTTTTAATGAAACCATGAAATATAAAGGTGTTTGCTAGCAGCAACCTCTTCATTAGTTACAGATTTATTTAATGTGGAATTATTTAGGTGACTTTTTTTACTTCTTCAGAGATTGTGCATATTTACTGATAATGGTGGACTGTAGAATTGTGCATATTTACTGATAATGGTGAACTGTAGAATTGTGCATATTTACTGATAATGGTGGACTGTAGAAGTTTGAGTAGACTTTTATGATGGAAATGTTCTGAGCTGGGCAGTTTTGTCATTATGGGAGCATGCATTTTGTTTCATTGTTTACTGGAAACATGTTCTGAATTGGGCAGTTTTGTCATTATTAAGTTTATAAGATGAATATTTGAAATTTGTCCTTATTTTTGGGACTATATTACCCCATTATTGGCTTTGTCCAGGTTTTTTGTGCTAAGGTTGACAGCTATGGCAATAACTGAATTTGCTGAATATGTTTGAGGGCTGTATTCCCTCATTACTGGGTTTGTCCAGGGGTTTTGTGCTAAGAGATTGACAGCTATGGTGAGAACTGAATTCATTAAATGATAGCCATTTAAGTTTCAGTCTTCCTCTCTGTCACAAAGCAGCTGATTTAGCGTAGTGGTATGTTGCTCTGACTGTTTTGCACAGGGACCTTGGCAGTAAAATGTATGGTGGTAACACAGCATTTTATTCTAGCAACTTTCAAAGATTATACAAGCAATGTTTAATGTGTCCCTGGTTTTTGGGCTTTTGACCCCCCCCCCCAATAAATTTGGCTTTATCCAGATTTCTTGTGCTGCGAAGTTGAGATGCAGTTGAGTATTGAGTCGATTTTACAAGGAGCTGAGAGCTGCAGGGGAAGAGAAGTTTAGTGCTGCTTATGCTAAGTCAGCTTGCATTGTTAATAGCACAACAGGTTGTGTACTTGCTTTTGATGCAGAAGGTTGTTGGTTCTACTCCCACAAAGAGTGATTGCTGCCGTACTAAAAAAGTTAAGATACTAACTATAAGCCTGTTATCAGTTTTCCATCCATTTCCTATTGCGATATTACTAGCTTATCATTTTTAATGTAATACAGGCAATTTATTCCTCAGGGGCATCAGACACTTTATTTTTCGATGAAACCATGAAATATAAAGGTGTTTGCTAGCAGCAACCTCTTCATTAATTACAGATTTATTTAATGTGGAATTATTTAGATTACTTTTTTACTTCTTCAGAGATTGTGCATATTTACTGATAATGGTGGACTGTAGAATTGTGCATATTTACTGATAATGGTGGACTGCAGAATTGTGCATATTTACTGATAATGGTGGACTGTAGAAGTTTGAGTAGACTTTTATGATGGAAATGTTCTGAACTGGGCAGTTTTGTCATTATGGGTGCATGTATTTTGTTTCATTGTTTACTGGAAAGATGTTCTGAATTGGGCAGTTTTGTCATTATTGGTGCATGCGTTTTGTTTCATTGTTTACTGGAAAAATGTTCAAAACAATAGGAAGGTGTATCAAAGAGCACATGTATGTTTCATATGCAAGGGGCTTATGATTTGAAAACAGCCCAGAATTATTCTTTATCTGCCACTGGTAAAATGTATTTTCTTTGAATGTAGGTTTCAATGCTGCTTCAAGGGCAGATAAGTTTTAATGCTAAGTTTGTTTAGAAGATGTCTTAGTGTTTGTGCTGTAAAATGCAAAATAAAACTTTCAAATGAAGTCCAAATCATCATAGAAGTAAATCAGTATGCACATTAGTGTTTATGGTAAATGGAGTGAAATAGCTAAGTAACGGATCATTGGAATGGCTGCAGGGGGAGGCTCCATTCAACCATGATTTTGTGAGGGGGAAGGGCGGCAAACTTAAAGACAGCCCCAGCTGAATTATACCTCCCAACTGTCCAGATTTTCAAAGAATGAATAGATTTTTGCTTCTTATTTTTGGTTTGTTCCTCATAAAATTTGTGGTTTTCTGGCAAATCATTTAGGAATTAAGTCACTAAATAATGACACACTGAGTTTCAGACTTCATAACCTTCAGAGAAAATGCATGCTAAAGTAAGACCTGTTGTTCTATCAACTATCTCAGTTTATACAACAGCAATTTTTCAGTACTGTTTAAATGTTCCCCCAATATGTTTGGCCTTGTCCAGATTTATTGCATTAACAGGTTGAGAGGTACACGCAAATAAATTGCTTTATAGAATTAGACTTAGCCAAACCTCTCAACTGTCCCTGATTTTGGCTCAAAATGTTGCTCTTCCACCTAATAATCCCTCCGCAAAATAGCAATTTTGGAAGAAAACATGGAGGGTTTACAATTAAGAAATAACTGTAATAATCAGAGTTATAGATTACTTTTATTTCAGAAATGCATGTAGATTCTTTTATTTTGACAGCTGCTCAAGTTAGCAGCACTAATATTAAAGTGTCCCTTCTTTGACAGGTTCCCAGCTGTATTGTGTGGCTATTTTATATTTTTACATCACATTTTTGGTCCATTTTTCATAAAATTGTGGGGTTTTCTTGGCAAATTAGAGACAAATCATTAAAGACTGAAGTTAGAAAAAATATGACAGACATTTGAGCTTCAGATTTCATACCATTCAGAAAATTCATACTAATGCAAGACCTATTCTATTATCTTTCTAAGTTTATAAGAGCAATATTTAAAAATTGTCTTTATTTTTGGGCCTTTGTCCCACTTCTTTGTATGGCTTTGTCTAGATTTCTTGCTCTGAGATTGAGAGGTATGACAAATGTATCAGGGCCATCACAGTCAGCCAGAGACATTTCAAATTGTGACATACTTGTTGCACCCCACTCCCCCATGTAGTGACTCTGTATGTGTCAAAGCAAGGCAAGGAGTAGTAATGCAGTGTAAATGTGCAGAGTATCCCCCCATCCAAGGTAAACACAAGTACTAGAGTGGCTTTTCATCTGTCCTTGATTTTTGCAGAATGGTCTGGTTTCTGTCATAGTTTTTGTACTGTTGATTTATGCTTATTACTCAAAGTGCATGTTGCTCTGTGTTTAAGTAGCAATACTTTAATGACCATCAGGTAAGCTTGGCTGAAATCGTAAGATGCAAGTAAGCTTTAATAAGCATACTGTTAAAGAATTGCCAACATTGAAAGACTTTCTGTTGTTGCCATGTAGAGAATACTTAACTAGATAAATAATGTATAAGCCTTGGGTATTGAAATGCATATGACAGTATTTGTCATAAAGGACAGGATTACATTATTTTAAGAAGCTCATTATACTTGGAGACTTCCAGTCATCTCTGCAGGCTTTACCCATAAACTAAACAGAATGCCAATCGTGTGGTCCATAACCTGTACAGTAATCCTTTTAAGCAATGTATCTTGAGCTTATGTCTTGTTTGCTTTTCATTTTTTACTTTGATCATGTTTTCCCCATGAAACAAGTAGATAGTTGTCAGGCAGCAGGTCTTTTTTTGGATAAGAAACATTTTTACAAGTGGGGGCATCACAGAGATTTCTACTTTCAGCATGTTACTTAGTACTTTAATAAAGCTGAATATAAATTATAATTAGAACTGCAGTGCAAGAAGTGGTTTGAGTTGAGTGCTGCTTGTTTTTCTTATACTTGATTTTGACTGTCATTCCATTAATGTATTTAAAAAGTAATTTATTTTTTCATGCCTCACAAACTTTTTGTTTCCATCTAGATATTAAGTAAGCTGTCATGCAGCCAATGCATTGAAATATTTTTATTCTTCTTAACTTCATTTTGTCTTGATTGGATCTCATAATGACGGTTTGGCACCCAGGGCAGTGTATTTAGTTAGTTTTTGTGGTTTTGAGCATAGCTCCTCTCTTTTCTAGTTGGGTGCACCCCTTCCCATTGACCCCACCCATTTAGCTGTCTCCTGCAGCCCCCCTTTGATTTGAGGTCACCAGCCGCCACTGCATTGGACTTGAACCAACTTGGAGAAAAGGGTACATTTTCTTTACTTTTCTATGAGTTAGTGTGATATCAGACATAGTATACATAGAGATGGGATGTGGGAGGTGATGCATTCCCGAGTGTGTATCTTTCAGATGAGATGTTAAACTGAGACCCCATCAGCTTGAATTAATGGTAACTTAAGTGGATGTAAAAGATCCCATGGAATCTATCAAAAATAGTACGGAAATTTCCCTGATGCCCAGGCCAAATTTTCCCTAGTCGTATAAACACCAGCTCAGGTCTCCTCTGAAAATTCTTTATCCTCTGTGGACTGGGTTAGTCCCACTTCTAGCCTAATGGAATTAACCTAGTCAACAAAGGATAAGGAAATAAAAAATAAATACATTTTTTAATATCTAGTCAGGAAACATTCAGAATAAGTTTTAATCTTTAACCAACTGTGAAACCCGAACAAAGGCACGGCCAGGTACAAGGTGAACAACTCCTTTATTCACAAGAATTAAGCGCTTTTGTGTGCATATAGCATACACTTCATCAGAATTCAAAAACCATTTCATACAATGAGTTTAAATAGCCCTCTTACAAGGTCACATGACTCAAAGCACACCTCCAAAATTAAAGTACACATTTAACACTAACACTTGCACTTGTTCCCCTATTCCATCAGCACAATTAAAAAGAAATGTATATAAAAAGTACCAAGAAACACAAAGTGACTGCATACACACATTCTAATACGTCTAAATAAAATACCTAAATCCCCAAAAATCCATAAAACCTAAGCTAACATTAAATATAATAAGACATTAGTCTCAATACACAAGCAATAGATATGGATTCATTTAAACCACAGGGTAAAGCGGCGTTTAATTTCAATTGCCAGTGCAATTCCCTACATTCTATCATAACATGCCATGGACCCCCCCAATAAGTTCTAATACATAGTGCTGATGCCAAAAAATAAAAATAAAACATGATCTGGATGCTTTTCCAGATGACAATATAAAGCATTAGTAGTTTTCATCTGTCCGATGTCATAGATATGTTCATAGATCCGGTCTTTAAAACTATGAATAGCCTTTCCAACATAAAAACATGGGCACTTTTTACATAGCGCCAAATATACCACCCTACAGACTTGAAATTACAAAAAAAATGTATTTTGACTTTAATACCGTTAATAATCACTTCATTTTTTTCTAAAATATATTGACACTGGCTACAAGTACCACACCTGTAAGTACCCCAAGCCAGGGCAGTGTAGTAAAGACTTTTTCATCAGTTTCCAACATGTTCTTTATACATTTAGCTTTTCTAGTAACAAATACAGGGTTAGTCCCCAAAATATCAGTAACCCCTTAAAATGCTAGAAAAATTAACCAATTCTGTTTAATAATATCTCAAATAATACTATATTCCTCAGTACAATTTGTAATAACTGAACAGGAACATTGGGCATTAGAATCTCTCTGTCCTACTATGGAGTCACTGTTAGTTAAAATAGGTTTCACCATTCTTTGTTGTCTTTTGTGGAGGACTTCCCTATATACGGAGTCAACTAACTCAATGGGATATCCCCTAGTCATAAATATTTCCTTTAAGTTTAAACATTCCTTGCAAAACATGGTGTCACTAGAAATCATACGGGCTCGTCTTATAAAGTGCCCTTTAAGGATTCCCCTCTTTTGATGTGTTGGGTGCCAACTATTGTAATGCAATAAGCTATTTGAGTATGTTGCCTTCCTAAAGACGGAACTCTATATACATCTATTAGTGTCATCTTTATACACTAATACGTCCAAATAGCTAATGCTTTCTGAACTGTAATGATAGGTGAACTTTAAAAAGGTAGTTGTAGAATGTAAATATTCTAAAAAGCTGTCAGTGTCAGTCTTGCTAACATCCCAAACAATAACAATATCATCCAAAAACCTGGCATACAAAATGTCAGGGTGGGACACTGTTGTTACGAAAAATACAGCTCTTTTCCAACTGCAATAACACAATGTTAGCAAACACTGGGGAGCAACTTGCGCCCATCGCAACCACTTTTTTATTGAAAAAAATGACCATCCAAGTGGATGAAGCTGTGCTTCAATACCATATCTAATAAAGCATCAAGAACATTGATTTCATTAGCACTAAAAACTCCAGATTCAAAAATAAAATCATGGAACATTTCCATTCCGACGTCTTGTGGAATGATGTTGAATAAATTCACTATGTCTATGGTAACAAAGGTCAAACTGGGGCTGTATTTAACTTTTCTCAAATTAGACAAAAAATCCCAATAATCTTGCATTACATGGAAATAACTAGATACCAATCCCTTTACTTTCTGATCAATATATGCAGCCATGGGATGTGTGATAGATGTTCTAGCACTCACAATCGGTCTCATTGGGGGGGTCCCATAAGCACTTATGTATTTTCGGGATCCCAAAAGGTGGGGGGAATTCAGAAGTTTCTCTAGAAATTTCTTCTTGTTCTAGCATATATTGCAAAATAAAACAAACTGCAATAACAAGAATTAATGTAACTTGTAATCTGTTTGTAAAAATCTTCATCAAATACATAACTAAACATTTTGTTCAGGTAGTCACCCTTAGTCATAATAACAATCCCTCCCCCCTTGTCCGGTTTCATAACTCTGAGACCTTTGTTACACATAAGCTCTTTCAATAAACGTTGTTCCGTGATAGTCAAGTTTGTTTCATGAGTTCTCAAATTGTTGCCTTTTAGCAGTTCTCTAAAATTAAACTCACATAACTTCTCAAAAATTACTAAAGGTGTTGCTAGTACAGGATTAAAAATACTGCTTCCTTCTTAAAACACTATTAATCTGAGTTGCATTGACACCATTGAATAACAATTTAAAATTAACCTTTCTCAGATACAGTTTCAAATCAACCATCAATGTCTCTAATATGGCATGTGCAGTAGGAACAAATGTTAACCCCTTGTTCAATAAACTTGTTATATTTTCATCAAAGGTGCAGTCAGTTAAGTTATACACTCTAAAATCACCATCTGTGTTGGTCGAAATGCTGGGTAACAACTCATTAACAGTACCTGTTGAATCATTGCTTTCTAATGATTCTGTGGGTGCTGATAAAACAAATTCAACCTTATTTAATCTAAGCTTTGTTTTTATGGATTTTTTGGGATTTAGGTATTTTATTTAGACGTATTAGAATGTGTGTATGCAGTCACTTTGATTGTGTTTCTTGGTACTTTTTATATAATTTTTTTTTTATTTTTTTTAATTGTGGTGATGGAACAGGGGAACAAGTGCAAGTGTTAGTGTTAATGTGTACTTAAATAATTTTGGAGGTGTGCTTTGAGTCATGTGACGTTGGAGGGCTATTTAAACTCATTGTATGAAATGTTTTTTGAATTCTGATGAAGTGTATATTATATGCACACGAAAGTGCTTAATTCTTTTGAATAATGGAGTTGTTGATATTGTCCCTGGCCGTGATTTTGTTCAGGTTTACGCAGGTGGTTATTCCTTGTGTTTCCAGTTTCATTTAAGATTTACAGTCTGTGGAGGCATGCTGCTAGGCAGGAAATAATAATTGAGTTTAAGGATGAGTTATAACAAAGAGAAAAGGTGAATGATACCAGGCAACATAAAAGGAATACCAGAATGAAGCTGAATGAAGGAACAGGTTTTTGTAAACTGACAAACAACAATGGAACTCATATACAACCACGAAACGAATGGAACACAAACCGCTTAGTAATAATCCTTTCATGTTTATGGCAGTACACCATAAAACAATGTGGAAAGTGCAACATGCAAAACAAGTCATTCACCTCCTAGAAGAACAAAGGGAACACCTTGGTTTCCACACAGCCATAAACAGAACTTTTAATGAACTCCACAGCAAAATGTGCAAGGGTCCCCCCAGATACAGTTCAACTTTAACCTACTCCTAAAGTCACACCCAGCCACTAAGATGTGTTCTGTTTGCAGAACAATAACTCCACTTCACGAACTATTAACATTTCATGACAATTGACTGGATATATGCCTAAGCATCACAGCAACAACCATTGTGATATGAAGAACCAAATAATTTAGGGTGACAGCACATATTGTTGAGTTTAACTGAATTTAAAAACGGGAACTGCCTCCACCTAAATCCTCACACTCCTGTATTTCTAAGTGCACTGTGAAGATATGTGAAGGCTGCCAGCATAGCCAGATAGAATTTTGTAGATAATTCAGTCTATTGTAAATATTAGTATAGGTCACAGGCTTGTTGTCTTAAATGGAAGAAAATGGTGTTAAACGTCGAACTTCAAAAATGCAACCACATTGCACTCTGCTGGAGGAAATCTGATAAGTCAAGCATTGTACAATTGTTTTAGCTCAAAACTCGGAGCCGAGATGTCTGAATGAAGGAATTCTTCCTATTGTTTTGAAACCAGAGTTAATGCCTAGAATTTACATGTATAACATATTTTATTGCTCTGGCTTCCTGACCAGCTGCAAGATCAAAAGGGCTGTTAAACTCTGAGTTTCTGTTAGCCTGGGAAACAGAAAATAATGATATAATCTGAAATGAGTCAGTGGTATTGTGTTATCAATTTAAGGACAGAGAGAGAGAATCAGAGCATTTTGCATTTGTTATCAGAACTGACATCACCACCACTGCCTTGCTCTACATATAAATTTATTTTAGAACTGTGTTTGCTCTTAGATATAGATAGGAAATAGGAAGTCTAGTCTAGCTGTTTTCTGTACTGCTGTCAGAACTTTTCTACTATATTATTTTAATCATTTCTCTGTGATCTCTGAACTCTTGACTAGCACTGTGGAGTAAAACGTACTGCCTTGTGTTCTTATTATTTATTATTAAATATTTTTAAACCTTTCAACTGTGGCTGTTTTATGTAGAGATAATTTAAGAGTACATTGCATGTATATAGTGATACTGTCCAAGCCACACCAAATAAGTCTTGCTGTTCGTCACACTTATCATTTGGATAATAATATTACACAGTAATAATTGGATACCCTTTGATAAAGGCCTTATTAGTAGGTGATATTAGTGGTTGGTAGCAAATGGTACTACTATATAGTCTGGGCAGAAGGGGCATAGCTGGAGAACCTGTGCCAGCCTTCCCCAGGAGTGTCTCTGGGTTTGTATATAGCTCATATGTCAAAATGTGTGTGTGTATCACCTACTTGGGCAGGGACACGAAGCACTGGTTGGAAAGAGAGGGTGTTGAAGGTTTTAGCTTGACCACTAGGCTGAGATCTGAACTCTATAGCTGTGCCACTGGGGAGACTTATGGGGCATCTGGAGAGAAAGCGAGAAACCAGTCCCAGACTGACTCTGATCTTTGTGTGCTTTTAAGGGAAGTTGTACTTCACTGTGTGCGTATTTGTTATCCTTCCCAATGTGAATGCTCCTCACTGATGTTAGTGGTGAGGACTGAGGCTCCTTGATTGCTGGATCAGTGCACGGCATCTGATATTAATCGTTTGGCAGTGGTGAGATATCTACACCACATAGTAATTGGTTGGCAATTGGCTTGTAGTGGTGTGGATTGTGAATTCCTGTAGCTTGTGTACAGTGATCACTGAAGGTGTTTTTGTACTCTAAATCAGCCATGCAGTGAATATCCAGAGTTCAGATCACAATTGTTTTATTTCTTTTGTGAGCTTAGTTAGTCAGGGCGAGCAGGAAAGCATGCCAGCAGAGAAGTATGGAAAGCTGACAAGGAGTCAGTTGGCTGAGATGCGCCAGGCTAAAGGACCAGTGCAGGGAAACCTGACTAAGGCAGACATGATTGCAGCTTTGGTCACAGCTGCATCAGAAAACAGCAACCAGGAGGATGATCAAACTGGCCGTGGAGATGTATAACACTCAGAGAATGGACAGCTCAACCATTGTGCAGATGACTTAAAAATCCATCTGGTGCTAAAGGGACTTGAGTTGGAGGCCTGGCATTTGGAAATGGAAGCTGTGGAAAAGGAGTGGCAGAGGCAGCATGAAAAGGAGATGCTGACTCTTCTCCAGAGTCATGGAGGTAATGGGGAAGGGAGTAACTGGACCCCAGAAGCACAAAAGGTCAGTAAATTTCTTCCGCAGTTTAGTGAGGGGGAGATAGTTTCATTCATATGTCTGACAGGGTAAGTAAACAGTATGATGTTGACCAAAGGCTCTGGGTGCAGTTCCTGACCCCCTTACTCCATGGTAAAACTGTAACTAATTTGTCCAAAATGTCTGACATTGACTGTTTTAATTATACTGCTGTTAAGAATTGTTTGTTAGAATTCTTTAAGCTAACACCTGAAACTTACAGGAAAACGTTTTCTGAGCATAGACGCAAGGCAGATGAAAATGTGTGTGAATATGTTGTTGAACTGAGCATTTATGTTCATAGGTGGGTGAGTGGATGTCAGGATGTCACCTTTAGGTGAGAGAACAAGCCCTTAGCACTTTGCCTGAGGACGTAAGGATCTGGTTAATGGATAGACAATGTGTTACTTCAGGGAAGTTGGGGAAGAAGGGAGACCAATACCTAGCATGCAGGGCAACCCTGCACAAGAAAGGGACTCCAAGTACTGCTCATGGATCTACAGGAACCCATGGTGGGCAGCTCAGACTGCCCCAACATAATCTGACAGTAGCAGGAGAAGCCACTAGTCCACGTACATGTCTAGAAGGGTTAATTGTTTTGAATGAAACCAGTGGGGCCATGTGGCATACACATGTCCATGGAGGCAAGGTGGGAAACAAAAGGTGAGGGAGCCAGTAAGTGGGAAAGACAAAATGCCAACAGTAGGTTGTCTTGAGACAACATGGGTACCCAACTACCACAAGAGGTTATATCCTAACATAGTGAATGGCAAAGAATCCATTGCTAAGAGAGACACAGCCTCTGATATAACCATTGTGAAGCCTGCAATGGTTACAGAGGAGCACTACTTGCCTGGGTAATCAACTCTAATCAAAGCTTTAGGAGGGATCCCATTCCAAATAATTTTGGCTAGGGTTCACCTTGACTAGGAGGGTGGAAAAGGAAGCCAGCAAGTAGGTGTGTTTGGGATATCCCTGCAGATGTCCTGATAGGGAATGATTTTGATAGTGCAGTACCATGTGCTTGTGCAGTTACCCGCAGTTAGGCTTGGAGACAAGCATGTGAGATTAGTAGCCTGGGGGAGACCCAGACAGACCACATACTTGCAGCCGGGATGGGTGAGGTGGTTACTTCAGGGAGGGAGCTACCCTGTAGCAGTGAGACTGAAGGTGACCCACAGCTGCTTGTGGGTAATGATGTTCCCTTGGACAGAAGGACTGCAAGGGTAGAGGGGAGTAGTAGTATCCAGGCTGACAGTGAGGCACGCTGTCAGAGGATACCAGACTTCCTGTGGAAGGGGAGCTGGGGAGGGTTACAAAGAGAGAGTTGAGACAAACACAGCTCTCAGACCCTACACTGCAAGACCTGAGAGAGGTAGCTAGTGAGGGAGCTGATTCTCAAGGGAAAGGGGAATCTGTATACTGGGACAAAGGGTTACTCTATAGAGGGTGAACCCCTGAGGAAGGGCTAGAAGGTGAGAGAATATAGCAGCTGGTAGTGCCAAAAGCCTACCACCTGGCACTTCTAGCCATAGCCCATGATATTCCCTTTGCAGGTCATATGGCCATAAAACATACAAAGAGACGAATTATGCAGAACTTCTAGTGGCCTGGAATTTCCAGAGATCTAACTGGGTACTGCAAGACCTGTGAGCAATGTCAAAAGATAGACAAGGCAGGAGACAAGGTGAGAGCTCCTCTGAAGCCTTTGCCTGTGATTCAGGAGCCATTTCAGAGTGTAGCTATGGATATTGTGTGGCCATTGAGTACCCCAAGGTCCATAGGGAAAAAGTATATCCTCGTGTTAGTAGATTATGCTACAAGATCTCTTGAGGCAGTGGCTTTCTCTTCCCTTTGAGGCAGAAAGGTAGAAAATGCTTTGTTAGAGATTTTCAGCAGGGTAGGTTTCCCAAAAGAAATACTGACTGACAGAAGTGCCAATTTCATGTCAGACCTGCTGGCTTGTCTGTGGAAGTACTGTGGGGTCAAGCACCTGAAGACCACCCCCTACCATTAACTAATGGTCTTGTTGAGAGGTTAAACTCTACACTCAAGTCCATGCTATGGGCATTTTTAGACCAGTTTAAGAGGGAGTGGGATAAGAATTTGCCCATCTGTAGTTTGCTTACAGAAAAGTTCTCCAGGAATCCACAGGTTTTTCACCCTTTGGGCTGTTGTATGGGCATAGGGTGAGGGGACCTCTAGATTTAATTTGTGATTAGTGGGAAGGTGAGTGTGAACCTCACAAGGAGTCTGTTGTGGCATATGTCCTAAACCTCAGGACAAGGCTCACGGAACTCTTGAGTTTGGCCCAGGAGAACCTGGCAGAAGCCCAACAACAGAAAAAGGTATGGTATGACAGGAATGCTCGAGCTAGCGAGTATGCTGTAGGGCAGCAGATAATGGTTCTCATCCCTGTCAGACACAACAAGCTGCAAGCATCTTGAGAGGGACCCTACAAGGTGGTAAGAAAGGTAAAGTGATGTTAACTACATGATGGAACTGCTAGACAGGAGGCAAGGGCATAAATTTTGCCACAATAACATGGTGAAGCCTTACCAAGATAGAGAGGCCCTGGTGTTAAGTATTTGCAGTGGATGGCAGGAGGAGTCTTAGGGAGATCTGGTGACTGATCTCCTCAGTGAGCCTCGGACAGACACCTCAGTAGAAGAGGTAGCAATGTCCCAGCAGCTATCTCCAGCCCAAGTTATAGAAATCCAAGCAGTGTTACAGGAGTTTCTGGACATGTTCACTGGGAAATCAGGGTGCACCCACCTGGTGCAGCACTAGGTGGATACAGGTCCCCAAAGGCCTATTAGGCAGGAACCTTATAGGGTGCCTGAGAGAGTCAAACAGACTCTGAGGGAGGAGATACATGAAATGTTGGAACTAGGGGTAATTCAAGAGTCCAGCAGTCCCTGGGCCTCCCCAGTGGTGCTGGTGCCAAACAAGGATGGCCGGACCAGGTTCTGTGTGGACTACAGGAAATTAAATAGTCACACAGAGTCAAATGCTTACCCCATGCCTAGGACAAATGAGACCCTAGAGCAGCTGGGTGGGGCTAAGTATGTTACACCCATTGATCTTACCAAGGGTTACTGGCTGGTGCCTTTGACTCCCAGTGCTAAAGAGCAGTCAGCCTTTGTGACTTCTTTTGATTTGTATAAGTTCAGGGATGAAAAATGCCCCAGTGACTTTCCAGAGGCTGGTAAATCACATCCTAGCAGGAGCAAGAGGGTTTGCCTTTGCTTATCTAGATGACATTGCCATCTACCGCCATTCCTGGCAAGAGCACCTTCAACATGTCAGGGAAGTGCTGGGCAGACTACAGAGGGCAGAGCTGACCATTAAGCTGAGCAAATGTCAGGTGCATATGGCAGAGGTCTCTTACCTGGGACATAGATTGGGAAGTGGTAGGTTCAGGCAAGAACCTGCCAAAGTGGAAGCCATTCAGGCATGGCCTGCACCTGTTACCAAAAAGCAGATGAGGGCATTCTTAGGGACAGCAGGATACTAAAGAAAGTTCATCCCCAGTTATAGTAGCATAGCTGCTCCCCTCACAGACCTGGCAAGGAAAACAGGCCAGATAAGGCAGTGTGGACCCCAGCATGAGAGCAGGCATTCCAGAAGCTTAAAGAAGTTTGCGAGGACCCCCTCTGTTAGCCAGTCCAAATTACAGTAAACAATTTGTTGTGCAGGTGGATGCTTCGAACCATGGGGTGGGGGCTGTACTTAGCCAGATTTCTTCAGAGGGAGAAGAGCACCCAGTGGTTTATCTCAGTCGTAGGCTCCAACCCAGAGAGGAATGCTATGCAGCTGTAGAAAAGGAATGCCTAGCTATAGTGTGGGCACTGCAGAAACTTCAGCCTTATCTGTATGGAAGAAAATTCACTGTAGTGACAGATCACAATCCCCTAACATGGTTAAACAGAGCCAGCCAGTAAAATGCCAAGTTGCTAAGATGAAGCCTATGGTTGCAAGCATATGATATGTCAGTGCAGCACCGCAGTGTGAGTAGCAATGTCAAGACAGGGAATGGAGTAAGGTATACTCAGATATACCTAACCCTCTCAAGCAACGTGTCTCAAGAGTGACTTGAAAAATTAGCTTGCATTCTCTGGGGGGGGGGGGGATATGTGAAGCCTGCCAGCCTAGCCAGATAGAATTCTGTAGATAATTCTGTCAATTGTAAATATTAATATAAGCCACAGGCTTGTTTTCTTAAATGGAAGAAAATGGTGTTAAATGTTGAACTTCAAAAATGTAACCACATTGCACTCTACTGGAGGAAAGCTGATAAGTCAAGCATTGTATAATTATTTGATTTCAAAACTCAGAGCTGAGATATCTGACTGAAGGAATTCATCCTATTGTTTTGAAACCAGAGTTAATGGCTAGAATTTACATGTATAATGCCTTTTATTGCTCTGGCTTCCTGATCAGCTGCAAGATCAAAAGGGCTGTTAAACTCTGAGTTTCTGTTAGCCTGTGAAACAGAAAATAATGATGCAATCTGAAATGAGTCAGTGGTACTGTGTTATGAATTTAAGGCCAGAGAGAGAGAGAAAAACAGAGAATTTAGAATTTGTTTTCAGAACTGACAACATCACCAGCACTGCCTTGCTCTATATGTACGTTTATTTTATAACTGTGTTTGCTCTTAGATATAGATAGAAAATAGAAAGTCTAGTCTAGCTGTTTTCTATATTGATATCAGAACTTTTCTACTGTATTACTTTAAGCATTTCTCTGTGATCTCTGAACTCTTGACTAGCACTGTGTAGTAAGAAGTATTGTCTTGTGTTCTTATTATTTATTACTAAATATTTTAAAACCTTTCAACTGTGGCTGTTTTATGTAGAGATAATTTAAGCTCTAGAGTATATTGTATGTATATAGTGATACTGTCCAAGCCACTCCAAATAAGTCTTGCTGTTCATCACAGTTACCATTTGGATAATAATATTGCACTGTAATAATTGGACACCCTTTGATAAGGGCCTTATTAGTAGCTGATAGTAGTGGTTGGTGGCAAGTGGTACTACCATATAGTCTGGGAAAGAAGGGGCATAGCTACAGAACCTCTGCCAGCCTTCCCCAGGAGTGTCTGTGTGTTTGTAAATAGCTCATAAAGTGTGTGAGTGTGTCAGCTACTTGGGTAGGGAAATGAAGCACTGGTTGGACAGAGAGGGTGCTGGAGGTTTTAGGATGAGATCTGGACCCTATAGCTGTGCCAGTGGGGAGTCTTATTGGGGATCTGGACAGAAAGGGAGAAACCATCCCCAGGCTGGCTGTGATCTCTGTGTGCTCTTAAGGGAAATTGTACTTCACTGTGTGTGTATTTGTTATCTTTCTCAATGTGGACACCCCTCACTGGTGTTAGTGGTAAGGATTGAGGCTCCTTGATTGCTGGGCCAGTGCACGGGCCTCACATGCACTAACATCAATACTGTACAGACTTTTAGGCAAGGGTGCAGCTGGCAAACTAAGCATACTCAAATGAGTAGATTTTTTTCTGAACATCTCTTGGAAATGTCAACACTCAAAAAGCCCAGAATGTTTCGAACTATGTAAATGAATATTTACAGTACAGAGGACTACATCTCCTAAACTATATGTTTATGGGTACAAATGGTAACAGATGAAAATAATGCGCCTCTTCCTATATATCTGAGGATAGCATTTTGAGGGTTGAGTACATTTTGAAAGTGATAGGTGGGTAGTGGGGGCAGCAACATTAGGTCCAAGTACAAAATGTAAATTTCTGGCTACACCCCTACTTTGGGGAAAGCAGTTCCAAGATCTTGCTGATCTTATATCAAAGATCTTTGACTAAAATAGGGGTCTGTTTTTCATTAAAATTAACTAACTACTACCCCTCTGGCTAAACAGTGTGAAATCATAACCTACCTACTACCAACTCTCACCTCCCACTACTCTGAAAACACAATGTGATTACATATTAGGTATTTCCCTCAACAACTTGCAGATAGCAATAGTTGGGTAAGTTGGGATGTAGATATCTGAGCTTAAAGAAGTAGTTTTAGTAGTACATGGTCACATTGGTAGACATTAGTAAAATTGCTAGTACATCTGTTTTGCTCATCATATTACTGGTTACAATAAGTTACTAAAAAAGTGTCAAAGACTTGGTGGGAAAACATTTTCTCTATAATGCACTCATCTATTTTTGGCCTGTTTGCAAAGTAGAGGGGCTGATCAACTGATTCTTTATCAGCCATAAACCAGACCAAGAGGCAAGAATAATGCAATGTAGCATTAGCATATATGTATTACCTATGTATTTTTGTCCTAATATACATATTTATTTTTTTATTTTATTTATTATCATTTGTTAACTGGGTTGGTCCAACTGAGTCCAGGGGCCCTTTTTCAGTGGAGACCTAAGGAGAAAAGCTCCAGAAGTCAGTTACAATTGTTATACAAAAAGAATAACATGCAATAAGTACATTGATAAGAAATTTTAAATAAATGTCAAATACACATTTATTTGAATTTGAGCAGTAATTTGAAAGCAATTGATTACAAATAGCATTTTCATTAGTGCTGTAATGTAAAGTAAATTGGTTGTAAAAAAGATGAGTCATGTACAGAAGTATTTCCAAGATGAAAGAATATGAGTGTAGTTAGAGTAGGAGTGTTAGTAAAAAAGGGGAAGAAACAGAGGATAAGAAAAAAAGGAGGGAGAAGGAGGAGAATAAGTAATAAGAGGACTGAAGAGGCAGAGTAACAATAACAGTAATAGTAAAAAGGACTGAAGAAAAAACAGAGGATCAACAAAAGAAAGAAGATAGAGGGGGAAGGAGAGAAAAACAAAAGAGAGGAGGAAGAATAAGAGGTAGTGAAAACAATAGTGTTAGGAAGATAGCAAATTATAGGTCAGGTTGGTGTTTGGCATGGACAGGACGAAGTCTTTAGCATCTGTTGTTTGAGTTTGAGTTTGAATTGGTTCTTATGGGGTATACATCTGATTTTAATTTGAAGGGAGTTCCAGATATGGGCTACAGAGTATTTGTATACGGACTTACCAATAATTTTTGATGGTTTATATATATATCCAGGAGGTATTTGTCAGAGGTGCGGAGGTGACAACGAGAGTTGTGTTGAGATGCAATATTAGCAATTGAAGGACATGAGGAGGGATTATAGAGAACTGAGTGTGTGATGTGCAGTTGAGATAGATGGTGTTGTGTAGGGAATGCAGGTCACTGTAGTTTATATATATATATATATATATATATATATATATATATATATATATATACACACATACACACACACACACACACACACACACACACACACACACACACACACACACACACACACACACACACACACACACACACACACACACACACACACAAAACACAGATTGTGCTTGTGCATGTGTGTGTGTGTGTGTGTGTGTGTGTGTGTGTGTGTGTGTGTGTGTGTGTGTGTATGTGTTCCAGACAAAAGATTAAATGCTCAAAAGAGAGAACTTAAGTACACCGTGTCCAGATAACCAAAATGTATCGGTTTAGAACATTAACAGAATATTCAGAACATTAAGAGAATGTAACTTTTCTAATGAATTCATGCAACTAATTAAAAGGATTTATGCTAACTCAATATCTTATATGAAGATAGGCACTTTCATATCTAGTCCCTTTAAAATTTTATAAGGAACAAAACAAGGATGTCCACTATCCCTTTAATTATTTGCACTTGCAAAGTAAGACTCTGTCCAGTTCGATTCTCAGCTAGAGCATCTTCTGTGTGGAGACATGCGTGAATGTGTGTACCTTCGCTGAAGGTTGTGCGTCAGGCCTGGCAAGCCGGTACATAAAAATCAACTGCCAATCATTTGCGGACCGGAGTTCCGCTGTGGTGACCCCTAACCGGGAAAAGCCAAAAGACACAAACAGAACCTTTCGCTAACTTCATAAGGCATAATATAAATATAAAAGGTTATAAATTAAATGAAAATCTTTCCCTTAAAAACTAGTTGTTTGCTGATGATATTTTAATCACTAGTGGAAATACTGAAACATCTTCAGAACGTTTAATACAATCTATAGACTTCTTTGAAAAATTATCAAGGCTAATATTCAATCAAAATAAAACAAACCTTAGTAATAGCAAACAGATTACTGATAGGTTGACTACATTTCAAAGCCTCAACTGGGGAAATTCCCACATAAAATATTTAGGAATAATCATTGAATCAACCCATAAACTATCAATAACAACTAATTATCAGCAAGAAATCAATAAGCGTGGCACAAAATTATTCTTTACTTTTGAGGACAGGCTAACTCTAATTAAATGATGGCATTACCAAAGATTTTATATATCGGCCAATCATTAATACTTGCCTCATCAAAACAAATTATAAAAAAGTTAAACTCCATTTTAATAAAGTTATTGTGGCACCCCAAAAAATCTAGAATCTCCCAACACTGGTATACTTTAGGTTGGAAAGAGGGTGGTATTGCTCTTCGTAACACAGAACTATATATATTACACCTATGGTTATAAAAACAGTTTACATGTGGCTAGATTCTTCTTTTACCTCACGCTGGAAATCAATTCATGAAACACTGATAATACAAAATAATAAAAATATAAATGAGACCTTTATAAATACTGATAGAAATGTATTCTTATGGATTATAAAAGGTTATTTATTGAATGAAAAATGCCAATATATCCTCTTTATGAATCAAATTCTTACATTATTTAAAAAAGTCATTAACTCAAATTATTTATGTAAAGATCTATCAATAATATTATTCCCAATAGTTTACACGAGCGGATATCTAATATCTTTTAATAGCAAAGAAAAATGATAGATTTGAAGGAGAATGGGCTTATACACTGGCATCAACGTAACAAACAAAATACATTCTAAAGATTACTTACTTGCAAAACAAGGCACAGAAAGTAATAGCTGGTTAGACTTGCAAACATGTAAAGAATTTACACAAGATAAAATCAAAGTAACATTCAATACACAAAATACTCAGATTCCCAAAATTCTAAACCTTCTATCTAATATCAATAACAAATCATCTAATAATATTTCTTCATTTTCAATAATTTACAAAATGCAAAGAACTGAATTTGCTTTATCTGACAACTCATTCTGGTCATATTCAACTACAATTAATAAAAAAGAATGTTCAAATAATAATAAAAAACTAATTTTGAAATCAGCAGCGAAAACATCTTCCCCATACTCCAAAATATTTACCTGAAAATTTATGCATAGAAATGTTCTCACATCTCAAAAGATAGCAGCTATATATAAATTAAATAACACAAAATGTTGGAGATGTGATATAGACCTTAATGCTGATTGGCAACATATAATTGGTTGTAAAATAGTTCTTTCATTTTGGACTGACTTCAGAAACATTTGTAGAGCACTGCAGTTGGATAAGTGTAACATCTCAGATTCTCTCATATTATTTAATGCAACTAAACCTGAAATTATTCCAGTATCACAAACACCTCTTCTTTGGGGTATTTTAGCAATAGCTAGAAAAAACATTACAAAAAACTGGAAAAAGAAGACTATTATCTCATTCAGTAATGAATTTATCTGTTTAGCAAAATCAGTATGTAATCACGAAATACTTACTATAAGAATGAGAACTAAAAATGAGACACATAAATTATTCGCTTGGGAAAAATTACAAAGCTTACTAAAAAAGTATTAATTATATTAGAAATATTTTGAATTTTGTTATGGACTTTGTAAATAATATATAAATAGTTTCATGAGATTGTTAATTAATTATTGTATAAATGATTATTGTTTTGTTTTAAAATCAAATAAAATGTTTTTTAAAAAAAGTCGGAAGCTGGAGTGGTATGGACTGTCATTGTAAGGGATCATGGTATAGTGGGAATTGGTATTTTGCCCCTTTCCCCACTGTACTGTAATCTCCAAGTTGCTATATATAATTAGTAGCAGGTGTGGGGAGGCATAGCACATTTTGTGTTTCTGGCATAAAGTTTGAGCTTCTGGGTTTTCAGTTATCTTGTCTGTGTGTTATCACATTCATTTTTTGAGCATTCTATCTTTTGTCAGTGACCCATACAAGGCGGAGATATTTGGATGACTGTTGGGTAGTTTGGCAGGGTACACCATCCAAGTGGCAACAATTTGTGGCATATTTGAATCATAACGTGTTTGGCATTAAATTTACTGGAGTAATAAATTTATTTACGGTGGATTTTTTGGATGTGCATGTCACTAAACTTTTAGACGGCACAATTACTACCACGTTACATAGGAAGCCTTTTTCAAAAAATTCTGTGTTACATGCAAATAGCTGCCATCCTCCCCATGTCATCCGTAATATACCAAAAGCCCAATTTCAACGGATCAGACGCATATGTTCAACACAAGAGGAATTTGACACACAAGCAGGAGTTTTAAAACAAAGGTTTCTAGACAGGGGCTACCATAAACCTATAGTGGAACAAGCCTATATAGAGGGTCAACAATTGAATAGATCTGAGACTTTACAGTATAACAAAAATAAAGTTGAAGTTAAACCACAGGGAGTTAGGTTCATTACCACATATGGTAGCAATACTTTTAGAATAAAAGAAATTATTTCTAAATATTGGCATATACTTGGGAATGACCCATTTTTTTCAACAGTGGTTAAACAGCATAGTGAGTTTGGATATAGACGGGGGAGAACTATTGGACAACATTTATCAAGCTTTAAAAAGCAAACTGTTAAAAAAGAATTCAGATCATTAGGCAGGGTAGGTAGCACGTTTTGTGGAAACTGTAAATACTGCAAAATAGTGTCTAAAACTTCTTCTTTTACGTCAGTAAATACCAATAAAGTGTATGAGATAAGACACCATATTAAATGTACCACTACTTGGGTAGTATATATGGCAGTTTGCCAATGTGGTGCTTTCTACATTGGGCAGACCTCCTGTAGTTTTAAACAGAGGATAGCACTACACATCAGTGATATAAAATGTAAACGCACGTAGTGCCTTATATAAACACACATTAAGCCATCCTGCATCTCATTTCATATTTGTGGGTATCGATAAAGTTAATATGTATGGAAATAGTGAATCCACAGCCCATCAATCATTGACAAAAAAGGAACGCAGGTGGATAATTAATTTGGGAGCCCTTTTCAAACTGGGCTTAAATGATCATTGGTAATGTTCTATGCTTGGATTCATAGATTCTTGAATACTATAGGTCGGCTAAGTCATTATATATGTATATATACACATCCTTTAGAAATTATAGCATGGCACGGGTATTTTTGTAATAGGTATACACCTTTAGGATATCAGCTTAGATGGGTAACATAGTTGAACTAGGTAGAAGTATGTTAATAAACAGTGAAAGACATGGTAGAGTGTAATACAAGGTTTTTCATAATATTTAAGGAATGTAAATAGAAGTAATAATGTATATTTACAATATGTATGTGATTTAGTACATCGATAAGTTTCTTTCCTGGTTGTAAACCTTGTAAAATGTATTGATTTTACATATGTATGTGATCGTACTTAATGGGGATGTTTCCCTTTAAATGGACAGTTTAGTACTATAAAAAGGTACGTACCTACGTATTTTGCCACTCACTGATGACGCTCTGTTGAGCGAAACCGGTCTGGAGGGGATTGTGTTCACAATAAAGTCTGCTTATACCATTTTGCTGCCTATGTCTCCCAAATAGTGCTGGATTGTTTTTTTGGGTTGTATATATATATATATATATATATATATATATACACACATGGGATCCATCAATATGTTCAAAGTTTCACTACTTCGAACCCCACTTCACCGAGTCCACTTGTTTGAAGTAGTGAAACTTTGAACATTGACTTCAGCAGTCACACTATAGCACAGAATGGGAATATTCCCTTTTCCCCACTGTAGTGCGATCATGGAGTTGGTATATTTATGTAGGGGGTGTGTGTGGGGCATGGCCCCCTACATGAGGGGTGCAGGGAGGCTTGCCACCCTGCAAAAACATGTTTTAGTGCTTGATTTTTTTTTTTTTGGGTAGCCCAGGGAACTAAGACTTCAGCGAAAGTGCACTTTTGTTTAAGTGGACTTTAGCTGAAGCGTAGGGTCTACTGCTCTACTTCAAAGAAGTGTATTTTCGATGTAAAGCAGTAGACCCACACACACATCTTTGCATGAGGATTTAGCCATGAGTAAGAACTATTTATTTGCACACCCCAAACAGACACCAGTCTGGTTAACAACAGGAAAAACAATGCTCCTACTTAACAGTGAACCTGCAAGTTATCCTAAAAATTATAGACTAATAACCTGCCTTCCAACAACGTATAAACTATACACCAGAACTGATGCCGACAGACTTTATAGTCATTTAGGAAAAAACTCAATTATGGCAATAGATCAAAAGGGTAATAAAAGAAAGTCATATGGAACAAAGGATCATTTGTTGTTAAATAAAGTCATAATGAAGAACTGTAAAAAGGGGAAGAATCTATGTATGGTATGGACTGACTACATAAAAGCATTTGACAGTATCCCACATTCATGGATAAAAGAGTACTTAAAAATGTGTAAGATACGACCTACGCTGAGAGATTACACTGCAGCAACCATGAAACAGTGGCAGATCACTTTGCAATTAAGCCATGATAAACGAAAAATTATTATTCCAGGGATAAAAATTCAAAGGAGGATATTTCAGGGTGACTCTCTCTCACTGCTGCAATTCTGTCTTGCCCTTAACGAATTAATCTGTCTACTTAACACATTAGGCCATAGCTATGATCTGGCTCCTAGAAAACAAAATGTAAAAATATGTCATCTTCTTTTTGTGGATGATTTCAAACTGCAGTGTTCATCAGATGAGGAACTGAAAGCACAACTGCAAGTCATTAAAACGTTTTCAGATTATATAAGAATGTCATTTGGTCTTGATAAATGTGCAAAAACAGCCTTTAAAGCAGGAAATCTGCAGCACTAAGAAAACATCAGTTTGGGACAAGAATGTGATATAAAAGAACGTGAGCATGCGGGAGTGTATAAATATTTGGGAACTGATGAAGGATCAGCAATAAAACATGAACAAATGCGAATAAAACTCAGTAAGGAATATTTTAGAAGGCTTAAATTAATACTAAAAACAGCACTGGCATCTAGGAATAAAGTCCAAGCTATACACCAATTTGCTCTTCCTGTCTTAACTTACAGCTTTGGAGTGATTGATTGGTCCTGAAATGTGTTGGACATGTTAGACAGGAAAACAAGGAAGCTTCATGCTCATCAAATGATTTATAAAAATCAGTGCATACCAAGATTATATATTCCACATTCTGAAGGAGGTATAGGCCTCCTCGAAATTGATTACATGTATAAATCTGTAATCGTGGGAATGCACACATATCTGTTGACTTCACAAGACCCAAATTTAGTGAAAGCTCTTAAACATGAGGAAAAAAGTCTAAGATGACTTCTCTGCTTAGTTTTACAAAAGCATATCGGCAAAAAGCAGGAATGGAAATCAAACCAGAAGTAGATAAAAATCAGGCAGCAACTTAATGTGCCAAAAAACAAAAGAAAGAATATAAGGTGAAGGACCAGGTGAGAAGGCAAGAAATGTGGAAATTGCACATATATAGCTGCAAGTAAAGAAACTCTTGGAAAAACTTTATGTTGCTCAGTATCGAATGCAGTAATGGTTAAGGAGAGGTGAATTTAAAACAAAAGATGAATTGTTAATATTGGCAACCCAAGATAGTGGACTATGTACATGTTGGATTACAGGGTCCATTGAAAATGTGGGAGAAATGGACAAATGTAGGTTTTGTAAAACAGAACTAGAAACAGCAGCATACCTTGTTGTTGGTTGTGATATACTAATGGCAGAAGGAATGTATACTGGAAGGCATAATAATGTGGCAAGGCTGTTGCATTGGGGATAGTGCAAACATTATGGTACTGAAGTGGCTGAAAAACATTGGAAACATGAGCCACAAAGCATCATAGAAAATGATGAAGTTTATATCACTTGGGAATCACCCACTACCAACAGTTCAAAAAATAGATGCAAGCAAACCTGATATAGTAGTCCATGAAAAGAAGACAAAAGTGGCATTGATTATTGAAATTGCTACACCAAGTGACTACAGTGGCTTAAGTACAGAGAGACACAAAGTCATAAAATACCAGGATTTGCAGGCAGAAACAAGGGCAATGTAGAAGAACGATACCCAGACAGTTCCAGTAGTAGTAGGAGCAACATGTCTTATAAAAAAGAATATACAATCATACTTGGATATGTTACCGATACATGTAACTCTATATGAATTGCAGGAGGAGTCATTACTAGGCACATTGCGGGTGCTTCGAAGAGCACTTTTGGCTAACATCAAAGACTGAAACAATACTAATTTCATGAACTTTAATCGTACTTTGACAGGAATAAACTTTAATCGCACTTTGACCATCATGGTATTAGAAACCCAAAACACTTGGAGAAATTAAAAAAGTCAGAAACCCTAAACAACCCCACATGTTTCATCACTATAACACAGTCAGAAACCTCAGTAACTTCAGTAAAGAAACTTTTACTTCCAGCCTGCTCCAGATCAACTTAGCTCCACTTAAAATTCTTTCCTTGATGAAGCAGTTGACGCATTTAGTAAAATATTTCTAAATATCCTTGCAAAGTACCATTAACGGCCAAAAGAGTTCAAACCAAACCAGCCCCTTGGTTAACAAAAAAACAAAGCAACTCAGGCAGCATACAGAGAAAGCCTGGAAATCATGTCTGAATAGCAATCAACGGTCCAGATTTATGACAATATTTTGACCTGGTCTTCATAAAATTTCTGGCAAATCAGTAAGGATTGAATTCACTAAATAATAAAAGACATTTGAGTTTCAGACTTTATATTCTTAAGAAAATACATGATAACATAAAACCTTTTGGTTTAGCAACTTTATAAGTTTATAAGAGCAACATTTAAAACTGATCTCTATTTTTGACCTTTGCCCCCCCCCCCATTATTTTTGCCTTTGTCCAGATTTATTGTGCTAAAGGCTGAGAGGTATACATGGCTACAAACCAGGTCACAAACATCCTTGCAACAATATAGTTAAGTTAGCAAACCAATGCAAACAATATATAAAACGGTATGAAAACATGCTTATAATAGCAACACAAAATTCATCATCAAACAATCAAAAAAACTTCAGGAAATCTATAAATACATTGCTCAGTCTTGGAAAATCGGTTTACCTTTATATCATCGATCACACATGATCAACCGGCCACTTAAGCAAACCATTTAAGAGAAACCAAAGAGCAAAAATGTTTAAATGTTGAAATAATGTCAAATTTCGACATTTCCGGCAGCACCACACCTCCACACCAGTGCTACCATGGGTCAAAAAGGGGCAAGGTTTTGTCATTCAGTTATGTGGAATTCGACGTTGGAGACGTTCGTACTTTGGTATTCGTAGAAGCCGTTTCGCCCATATTGGGATCACTGATATAAAGGTAAACTTGGAAAATCAACCCAGCCCATCCCCAATGAATAACTCCCAAAGCACAGCTTCACAGCTTAACTCACATTGTATAAATAGAGTAACCTCCCCTCCTACAAAACAAAATTACTACAAATCCAACCATCGCACCCCGATCATGGATCTTGACACTCACTGTAGTGCCAACATCTACAATTAAAATATACCTACACACCCTTAAGACAACTATAGCCCCTGACCAACTTTTATGTGAATACCTCAAACTCCCTGCACATAGCCTTATATATCCCATCTCAATAATAAACTGCTATATCCAAGAAACATATGCCTCCACCTTATGGAAAAAAATCCAGTATAATACACCTCCATAAAGTCAGCTCATCAAATGAGCTCACAAACTATAGATCAACTGCCATTCTTCCACCTTTATCCAAAATCTTGGAAAGGTGTATTCACTCTCAACTTACTACATATATTACTTCTCATAACCTCCCCTCTCCCTCATTGAATGGTTTCAGATCCATTCACAGTATGACCACTGTCATTCTAATGTCCATAGATATAATAAATCACAATAGAAATGTGGGTATTCTAACCTCAGCCCTATTTCCACATCTATCCAATGCATCTGACACAGTCATTCATCAAATTCACCTAACTAAAATCTCTTTCTATGGGCTATCACCCTCGTCATTTAACTGGTTCCTTACTCACCTCACTAACAGGTCCCAAGCAGTAAAAGAACAAGAGGATTTCTCTTCTTTTCTTCCTATATCCATTGAAATCCCACAAGGCTCCATCCTAGGACCATTGCTGTTTAACTTATTTATCAACAACCTAAACACAGCAGCCAAACAGGACACCATAGCACAATATGCTGACAGCTCCACTCTAATATGTACTGCTAGGACACTACCCATGCTTCAAACGCTCATCCAAAAATCCTTCTCCACAGAAGTTTGGCTTGACAGCTCATAACTCCTCCTGAATCCAAAAAAACTAAACTACTACTGTTCACCCCCAACTCTGCCTCCTCTCAAAAATTATTTTTAATATACTGTCATCTAACAAGACCAATACAGGACTGGTATCCCACACCAAACTACTGTGTGATTATAGACAACCAACTGAAATTTAATCCTCACCTTCAGCAAGGCATAAGGAAAACACCAAAAGCTACACTGCCTCTATAGAGTAAACAACTGCCTCACTGATCCTGCTAGACAAAACATAGCCTCTCCTTTTATACTTCCCACCCTATTACATGTCCCTCCTAGCCTAACCAATCACAACTCCTCTCTATCAGCCAAACTAGAACATTTCTACAATAAAGTAGCCAAATTCACAACCAAACAACAATACAGAGCACATCACTGCCTCTCTCCAAAACAACTAATCTGGCTCGAACTAAATAATTCTCTATTGCATTCACAGTTAATTACTGCCTTCAAACTACTGCACAACCCTGAAATATTTACAGTCCATAGTTCATAATTCATAGTTCATATGTAGGCTAATGACCACCGGGCCTTTATAAGCCTTGCTGTGCAATCCAACCTAATTGTGTCCCGATGTATCATGGGCATTTATTAGGAGGGGTATGTTAAGAAGTTTATAGAGATTATGTGGGGGGGGTATGTTAGTTTGTGCATTACTGTCTGTCTCTATCTATCAGAAAAACAGGGGCCAAACCTGGGGTGAATTTCCGATTTCCTATCCATTGGTCAAGGTCATGCTTAAACAGCGTTAGGGATGGACTCTGCTTCACATGCATAGAAAGCCTATTCCAGAGCATGGAGATCCTCTGAGACATATATGTCTCACCAGCATGCCTTATTTATGTTACAAGCAAGATATAAAACCTTGAATCTAGTGGTTTTGATGTTGTTCATTTTGCGAATGTGTAAAAGGTCCATCAGAATTGGATCTGAGGAAGTTTTGTATGTCAGGCATAGATTGCCTCCTCAGTAACCTGTAAACAGCATGTACAGACAGTTCTTTATGGGGATCCATATAGGACAATGTGTTTATACCCTGGATACTCCTGGTAAGGAAACTTTGGGGGAGTTCAAACTGTTGCATATGTTTGGTCAGATACATGCTGAAGCAGGCATTATACTCAATGATGGGTCTGATAGCTGAATAAAGGGGTACCGTGACTTCTTTTGACCTGGATGCTATGCCCTTACTTATAAGTTGGGTGACACAATAATTTTCTTACCTCCTTTGCCACATATTGGTGAAAGGTCAGATTACTGTGTACATATGTTCCCATATCTCTGATTACTGGGTCAACTCTTAGGATGTCTTACTGATGGAGTATTTAGTCTGGGTGGCAGTTTTTCCAAAAGGCACTATAATGCATTTCTTGGCATTGAGTTTTATTTTTATTTATTTATTTATTTTATTTTACATTTGTTGACCGGGCTAGTCTAGCTGGATATATGTCCATTTTCAGTAGAGGCCCGGGGAGAAAAGCTCCAGTAAACAGAGGTATAAAATACAATATTAAGTGGAGAGGTAGTTAGTACAGGAAATAAAACATTATAAACAGAGCAAAAGGAGAACAGTATAATCAGAGCATTAACTAAAAGTAAGCGTAGAGAGATGTGCAGAATAATATAATATTTTTTTTTTTTTTTTTAGTCCATAATTTGGTAACAGTCACAGACTGGTACCATGTTTTCACTTGAGGCCTCTACACTGTAGTGATGAATCTTTACACACTATAACTAAACCTAACGATAAAGCTGGGTGATCACTGCATTCACTGTATATTGCTAATAGCTGGAATACTATCCCACTCCACTCATGAACACTCTGTGACCTGAAAAACTTTAAATGCTAAGTAAAACACATGACAGATAAATGGCACTGTGCCTGCCTGCACCTCCCATGGTTAAACTGGTACCAATAAACTCTTTAGCTTATCTTCCTATTTCCCACACTGTGAACAGGTCTTTATAGTAACACATATTCTTATGTAAAACCTGACAATCTATGCATACTGATGAGACTGCACTGAGTATACCTGCTTATACTGAAACAACTAGTTTATTCATACACAGGCTATGACTCTGTAAATGGTGTAACCAGTGTTAAGGATGTCTAAATACTGATACTGTTGTTCATGAATGAAACTTACTGTAAAGGATGTAACAATGCATATGATGGCCCTGATGTTTGTAAAATGGAGCTTCACTCTCCTGCGGCCTTCACTGAAAATGTACTACTCAGTCAGAGTTTCCTGACAAATGTCAATAAATAAATAATACCAATAACAGCATTATTTACATTCTTTAAATCAGTTTTACCTCATCTTTGCTTGTCTCTTGGACAGAGCTACCACACTATGTTACAGTGATAAGTTATTGTTTACCTCTGTCTGCCTCAGGATGTTTCTCCAAATCTGAAAGTTTGCTTTTATCTGTGTTATACCTGTTATCTTCTGCAAATGCACTAAAGACAGAGCAGCGATCCTCCTGCCACAGCAATAATATGCCCTGAACATAGCAACCTATCTGTTTATACTTGATTATTTTCTGTTTTAATGTGCAGCAGCCTATCCCTCTGTGGATCCCGTACACTTTATTGAACATGCATATGTTTTTAAAGTGTAAATGGGGGATGTTTTGCCAAATGTTAGTATTAGCTAATGTACGGGTTATTGAAGGGATGTTTTACTGAAACATGGTAAATTAAGTTGTATTTGTTTGTGTGTGTATTTGCAGATTAGGGTTAGGTGTGGGGATAGATGTAATATGAGTGTGTGTGTGGGTATTTCCACATAGTATATGCCTGATCTATCTTGTGTAGTGGTAGTGCTATGGAAAGTGTTTTTCTAAGTTAAGGCACCAAGTTAGGGTTATGGGCAGGGTTATGGTGGGGTCCGTAGGTAATCCTAAGGTGGTGCAGGTGCTAGCTTTAACCAAAGTTCATATTTATGGTTATACATTTTATACACACACATACGTATATATATATATATATAAATATATATATATATATATATATATATATATATATATATATATATATATATTACACACACACACACACACACACACACACACACACATGTGTGTGTGTGTGTGTGTGTGTGTGTGCGCGCACATAAATTTGTGTTACATGTAACACTTGCTTTACTATTCATCACTATGCATTCATCCATTTGAAAAATGGCAGCTTTGTTACTTTTCTCTACAGCTAACAAATAAAAATAAATGTGTGTGTGGTTTGAATCTTGGGACCATTACACTGAAGGCCTCAAATTTTGTGGTTGTGCTGTGGATTTAAAACCCATACTTTTTGTCATCTTATAATGACACTGATGATACTGAGTAGAACTGTAAACCTGTGCCATCATATTTATTGGTGGCAGCAGTGTGGATATGAAACAGATATCCTTGAACATCTAAAGTTGGTTTGCGGTGGTATGGATAATGTAACTTGACTTGCTTAGCCTTCAAAATAGTTTTGTCACCAAAACTGTGTGTACTATTGCTGACACAACCTAAACATAGAGAGGTATGTATTGCCAGCAGTTATTTTATTTTTTAATCAAAATGTATTAGAAGCTGGCACCAATAACCTACGAAGAATATCCCTGGATATGTCTGATTAAAGACTGGAAAGTAAAGGGAATTCCACATGATGGTCTGTTCAAGGAGTTGACAGCAACATTGTGTTCAATCGAAGCTCAGTTAAATGAACTAGCAGGTAACATGACAGGGACCGTAGGTGTGTCACATGAAAAAAAGGACAATTCAGTCCATTCCCAGATTATATCAGTACACACCTTAAACTGAAGAAACTTGAAATGTCTCAAAGCAGCTGAGAGAATGAAACAGCTCAACATGCAAAGAAAATGAGAACAGACAGAAGATGAACCTCTTAGAGATGGAGGAGTGAGAAGAAAACTGAAAGGCAGTGAGAGTATGAGAGAAGAGCAATGGCTCTTTGTTAGGTGCATGTGCACATAAGAACAAGGGTTGAACTCCCAGCCCTAGAAGATAAAGTCAGTATAAATTATTTCCTTCTTTAATTTCCCTAAGTCTTTTGGGTTTCTAATACCATGACAGGGCTGGACTCCATTGCTAAGTCACTGTATGATTAGAGTTCATGAAATTAGTATTATACCAGTTTTCTATGTTAGCCAAGAGTACTTTTCTCAACACCCGCAGTGTGCCGAGAATTGCCTCTTTCTATAAATCATATGGGGTTACATGCACTGGTAGCATATCTAAGTAAGACTGTAAATTCTTTTTTTATTACATCCATTGTTCCTGCTACTGTTTGAACTGTCTAAATATCTTTCTTCCACATTTTCCTCATTTCTGCCTGTAAATCCTGATATTTTATGACTTTGTGTTTCTCTCTTTGTAAGATATTGTACTCACTGGATGTAGAAATTTCAAGGATCAATGCTATCTTTGTCTTTTTTTCTGGTTTTCTTGCACCTATTTTTTGAACTGTTGGTAATGGATGATCTCACATGACGTACATTTTATCATTCTCTAAAATACTTTGGGTTCATGTTTCCAATGATTCTCAGCTACTTCTACATTGTATTGTTTGCACAATTCCCAATGCAACAGTCTCACCACATTATTGTACCTTTCAATATATAGCCCCTCTGCTATGAGTGCATCACACCCGGCAACAAGATGTGCACCTGTTTCTGGTTCTTTTTTCTTTTTACAGGACTTGCATTTATCTGTTTCTCCCACCTTTTCAATGGATTTTGTAAGCCAATGTGTATGTAGTCTACAATCCCAAGGCTGTCATTATTAACCTTTCATATCTGGTTTCATTTCAGCTCATTAACCATTCCTGTATTAAATGTTCGTCAACACGAGGCTGTTCCAGCAGATCTCTGTACTTGCACTATATTTACGGATTTCCCACACTCTGCCTTCTCCTTATCTTCTTTCTTTGCTTTTTACCACATTCAGTTGCTGCCTGATTTTTGACTACTAATGATTTGATTTCTATTCCTACTTTACTCCGAAATACTTCTGCTAAAATAAGCAAAGATGTCACCTTTGTTAATGTTTTAAAACATGAAGAGAAGTCTATGTTTAGATCTGAAGAGGTCAACCAATAGGTATGCAGCCCCACAATTATAGGTCTGTACATGTAATCAGTTTTGTGGAGGCCAATATCTTCTTTACAGGGAGAAGTACAAAATCTTGGTATAAACTGATTTTTATACATTATTTCATAAGCATGAAGCATTTTTCTGGTTTATATGTCCAACCGATCAAATCATTTTTGGGGTCAATCAATCACCGCAAAAATAAGTTGAAACAGGAAGAGCAAATTCACTTATAGTTTGTACTTTATTCCTAGATGTCAAGGCAGATTTCAAAATTAGTTATAGTCTCCAAGTATTCCTTACTGAGCTTTATTCACATTTATTCATGTTTTATTGTTGATCCTTCATCTATTTCCTAAATATTAATATACTCCCTCCTGCTCAATTTCCGATATGTCACATTCCTGTCCCAGGTTGATAGTTTATTTTTGTTGCTGCTTTCCTGTTTTAAATGTTTCTTTTGCACATTTATGAAGACCAAATGTCATTCTTATATCTTCTGAGAAAGCTTTAACCATTTGTAATTGTGCTTTCAACGCCTCATCTCATGAATGATATAGTTTAAAGTCATCTACAAAACTGTATCAGAATTCTTTAAACAATGTTATTTTCTGGGAGCTAAAATGTAAGCATAGCCTAGCCTGTTAAGTAAACAGCTTAATGAATTAAGGACATGAGAAAACAGTGGTGGTGACAAAGAATCACCCTGGAATATCCTCCTTTGAATTTTCTTCCCTGGGGTAATAATTTGTCCTTTGTCAGAGCTCAGCTACAAAGTGGTTTACCATGGGTTCATGGTCACTATAATGTAACTGAACAATGCAGGCTGTATCTTATATATCTATAAGCATTCATTTATCCATAAACATTTGCTGCTGTCAAATGATTTTTTGTAATCATCCATGCCATACTTAAATTCTTCCCCTTTTTACAGTTCTCTATTTTGGCTGTATTTAGCAACAAATTATACTTTTTCCATATGACTTTCTATTGTTACTTTTCTGTTATATTGTCATAACTGACTGTTTTTTTTTCTTTTTTTTCTAAATGACTATAAAAACTGTCTGCGTGAGTACCAGTATATAATTTGCATACTGCTGGAAGGCATATTATTGGTCTACATTTCTTAGGATGGCTTGCAGGTTCACTTGTAAGGAGGAGTATCACTTTTCCTGTTGTTAACAAGGTTGGTGTCTGTTCGAAATGTGTACATAAGTAATTGTTACTCAGAACTAAATCTTTATGTAAAGATGTTAATGCTTTTATCCAGAAGTTAGGTACTGCATTTGGGCCAGGGGGTTTCCGGTTAGGAGCTTTTCTCAATTTTGTTTCAATTTCTCTCACCATTACCTCATCCCACTACATATCCTCTACATTAGAGTTCCTTATTGTTTCTTTTAATTTTGTTAGGTTCAACAGGGTCTGAATAAACACTTCCCCAAACTGTGCCTATTTCTTCTTTTTTGGGGATGGTTCTATTCCTTTTGTTTTGTTTCACAGTTCTCTACATAATCTTTTTGAATCATTGAAGAATTGCTTATTTTGTACTTTTCCTTTGTGTTTATTTGCATACCTTCTATTTTTTTCTGTCTGTGCTGATATTTTTAGTTTATTATTGACAATATAACATGATAAATCTTGGCTTGTTTTGCTACTGTACAATAATACTTTTACCATGTCTATCATTCTAAGTATTTTGATGATCTTCTCCCTTTTTTATATTCCTCTAACAATGATACTTTTTGTCTTTATTTGTTCTTTTTTTCTGTTCCTTGCATCCATAATGGCATGTTGCTTATTTCCTTCCTTTCCTCTACATGTTTGTGATAGACCTTATCAGTAATTAGTTTACTGCACAGCAACACATTCTATTTCTTTTACAGACCATGAGTTTCTCTTAATAGTCATGATTACTGTGTTCATCTTTTTATCAGTACTTCTCAAATTGGGTTTTATTTACTTTCTGTAATTTATTTCTTTCATCTGTTCTAATATGTCTATTCATTTCTATCAAATCAAGCAGGTCTTCCACTAAATACTTTTCTTCTGGACTGAATCTTTGCTCTTTATTTCCTACAAGTAATCTATAGAAAGTTCCAGAAAATCTTCCTGTGGTATATCCTCTTCAGATGCATCATTATTCGTCTGCTTCTACTTCTTATGGGACCCCTTCAGCCCATCACTCCACCTCATTACCTGTGTCAGAGATGCCACTGTTTCATCCTCCTTCTCTTGCTGAGAATCTTGAACTGGACTTAAGTAACTGTCTCCTACAGAAGGCTCCACAGAACCACCATGTTGCAAATCCTCTTCAGATGTCTCCTGCTCCACCTGTTGCTCCTTAACATGGGGACCCACAATTCCATCATGCTGCGATATTGCCTGTGTTTGATTCTCCATGCTAAATCCTTCACTTTACAGATAATCCATAACTTCAGTTTCTGTTTGTTTAACGTCTATCATACTAATCCTATTGTCTATATTCCTATTCATGCTGATTTACTCTCTCTGTTCTTCAATATTAAAAGAAAGAGAGAGAGAGAGAGATAGCACTGGTGATTTTATTCTGACATCTGAATGTGTGTACTATCAGTACCAAACTGACCAGGCATAATATATGTAGTTAACCTCCCTGTTAAACAGCTAGGCTTTGCAGGCTGCAAATAAATAAAGCAATGAAGATTGTTTAAATTATTTGAAAGTAAATCAGGACTGGTATGAAAGTTACACATTAACACGTAAACCTTGATTTGTGTGAAAGTTACACATTAACACAGAAGGCTTATCAAAAAAGTTTAAAGAAAATGGAAGAAAAGCAGAAGATGGTGTCAGTGAAATCACTGCAGAACTAAATATTTACTTTCTTAAGTGGTTAAATGGAATTCAAGAAAACACTTTTGAAATTTTGAGAGACCTTACAGTAAGACAGCTAGCACTTACTACCATTCCTAAGTACAATAAAAATCTGGTTGGCAGACTAGAAATATACTACTGTTGAGAAGGTAGGTAGAAAATGCGATGGCTGCCTGGCCAAAAGATCACAAAAGCACAAGAAGGGATATCTACCACTAGACATTGGAATAATATAGCCCAGGGTGCAAGCAAAGCCCTCATAGCAGATTCCACAAGGAAAGGTAGAAGTCACTGATTGCAATACATGCCCAAGTCTTGAGGATAAATGTTTGCAATGTAAACAAATTAAGATAGTATGGTACAGAAGTCTGCAGAAACAATGTGTGGAACAAAACATCACAGGAGCCAGCAAGCAGAGGTGACATTGTGGCACCGATAGTTTACCTGGAGACAATTTGTGTTGCAAACTACTAGCAGGTTCCATACCCTCTCACAGTGAAGCAGGAACAGACCACTACTAACAGGAGCAGAGTGTCGGGTATAACTGCTGTTAATCCTGCAATAATATAAAAAAGCAACACTTGCCTGAGCAATCTTCCAGTTAGGGTCTTGAGAGGACAGGGACACCTTCTCAAATACCACTGGAAAGTGATTACTTGAACTGGGAAGGGGGCAAAGAAACAAGCAGATGGCAGTCTTTGATAGGTTCCTAGGTAAATACTAGACCATTACAAACCCAGCCAATAACCAGAGGTGAGAATCAAACCCCATACATTGCATCAGTGAGGTAAAAACTTTAACCATTATGTCAAGTCCTCCCCCAAATTGTCAGTTAACTGGATTTAAACCCTGCATGGCCTGTCTTATTCCGCTAAACTCACTTGATTTATATCTTACGCCACAGAGAAAGTCTAAATGAAAGTAGAAAGATTCAAACCTTGCACGCTTGCCACAGGAAGTAGTAGCTCATTAACAAGTAGGAGCTTTAGTCCTCTGCACCAATTACAAGATGACAATCAAACAGATGTTGTAATAGGAAATGTTTCTCGTGAGTAAATATGACTACATTCAGCCAGACATGAAGGCAACACGGGGGAGATGCAGCCAGCACCCACAAACCTAACAGAAGCTGGTAATGTGGTTACAAAGGTTGGGGGGAGCTAGTGTAGTACACATGAATCTGAAACACAGCTGTTGAAAGGGTCTGGACTTCCCAAAGAAGGGGACAGTTAGATAGCAGCAACAAGCCTGAACGTCTGCAACAACTGACAACAGATAGCAGACTACTTTTGGACGGGGGGAAGTTGGAAGTTTGATATAGAAGGGGGGGAGACATGCTCAGGTGTCTGACCCAACCTTTCAGAAACTGACAGAAGTAGCCAAGCAGGCTACTAAACTTCAAGGGCAGGGTGAGTTTCTATAATGCACAAGGGGTTATTAGGCATGGAATGGCCTCCTGATAGAGGAATAGAGACATAAGTGATGACAATACCAAGGATATATCAATGTGCACTTCGGGCCATAACCCATTACATTTCTTTATCAAGCCATATGGCAAAAAGGTTACAAAATGAAGGCTTTCACAGACTTCCTACTGGCACGGTATTGCAAAAAGTGTGATATAGAAGGACATGTCAGAAGTGCTAAAATGCTGGCATGGCAAGTAATAAAGAAAAGGTTGCATTGATGCCTTTGCTTGTCTGTTACTGTGGAACTATTTCAAGGATTAGCCACGGATACTGTGAAGCGTCCTTGTACCCCAAACACCAAGGGGAATAGGTACACCTTGATGGTGGTGGACTATATTACTACAGACCCTGAGGGGTGTCTCTGTCCTTAATTTAGGTGGAGGATATGGTAAATGCTTTGTTAGAAAGTTTAAGCAGAGTAGATATTCACATGGAAAAGACAGCAGACAAAAGTGCTAATTTCGTGTCAGACCTGAGTACATGTTCATGGAAGCAACATGGAGTAAAGCATTTAGTACTACCAACCACAAACTGATGGTCTGTTATAGAGGTTTGTCTCTACCATGAAGACCATATTGAAGGAATTCAAAGACCATTGCAAGTGGGAGTGGGATGATTACTTGCCCCATCTTCTCTCTTTATACAGAGATGTAGCTCAAGAATCCATGTTTTTCATCCTATGACTTGCTGTATGGTCCCAGGATGTGGGTAGGATGAAGAAGGGGAAGTACAGGTGGGACTTTGGATTATAAATATCTTACTGAGTGTGATAATATCCTTTCTAACTGATTTCCTTATATGTATACACAGGATATGGGTCACACTCACAAAACATAATGCCACAACATCAAGAAGACTTGCTCTATGGCACGCACGTCATAAAGGATCATTAAAAAGTCACCAGATAATGTCTAGATGCCAAAATATATGCTATTTACCAAAGGACAGTTTTCTCTGACTATAAGGTCAATTTTTATGAAATGGTGTTTGATTACTACCGCAGCACTGTATGATAATGAGAAAAGTACATAGACAACCTGATTATGTCACTAACATCCCATGATACATCATCACCATCGTCAAGCATGGTGTTTGTCATCTGATAATAGTGTCGCTACACACTAGACAAAAATTTCAAGGCACGCCACAAAGTTCCAAAAACCAAAAAGAACTGTTCATAGAGTGGTTAGCAAATGTTACAGAATGGAATCACATGGTGAAATCACCATCTGTCATGACTTGCTCATGGAAGAGGTCCCACTTAATTAAACACAGACGGGAACAAACAAAGAGATTAAAAATATTTAACCTCAGCAATGGCTGAAATTAATCCTTATGAATCAATGGCTGATCTGGTAGTTGAGCAGAGGTTTAAGGCTGTAAGCTGCAGTTCCTGTGGTAAAGGGTTTGGTTCCCTCAGTCCTCATTTTCCTACTGTGTGACCTTCAGCAAGTCATTTAAAAAGACAGTATTTGGATATATTTGGGAATTTGGGTTAGGCTCTTCAATGGTCCCCTGGACTGCAAACCTAGTAACTACCTTTCAGCCAAACTTGCAAAACTTTGATTCAGCATGCCAAGAGGCAGAAGTTCAATACACCTGTCAAAGACCTCTATACCTTCAGATCTTGCCATACCTATATAATCAACAAGTATTAAAATAAAAAAAAAAATGGTTGCCTGATAGTGTGGTGTTAAGTTATTTATGTGTCTTGGCCTGTAAACAGTGGTAACATTAAAATAACAGTATGAACTCTATTATCCACTGCATATTTTGTTAAACCTCCACAACCTTCTTGTAAGAACAGAAAGGCAGTCCTACACTTGGTCAAATTGTACCAGTGATTACCTTTTGACTGCTTTTCTTTTACAGAGATACATCAAAACTCATAGACCTACTCACAGTGGCCTTGCAATTTGTGTCAGAGAGCTATGCAATAAGTACAAATTTTCACTTTTACCCACTACTGTGCAACTGTAGCGTTGCTATACTCAAGTAAGGCAAAGTAGGAGACAAAGTCCTATAAACCAAGAGTAGGAGAGTACACTTTTAGGTTTCATCTCACTGCTAAGGAGTGCACAGTGCTTCAGCTGAGGTGGAATCCACGGCATTTATGTATACTTAGATGTGGCCTTGACATGGCAGTCACTGCATGACATAGTACTCATAAGGGAGGCAAGGAAGAAGACCAAACAATATACATCTGAACCATCACAGATGATGACCTACCTTCACTCAGCTCTGGTACTTAGCTGCAGGCTACATATGATTGGGATGGGAGACCAAACAGGTCATATGGGCGAAAGAGAATCGACATATTGTCAGGGCTGGGAAGTACTATTCTCCACAAAGCATGTCTTCACTTTGTTTGTTGTTGTAAAATGCTGAATGTTTTGTTTTTCTAGAAGTGCCTTGGAATTTTTGTTTAAAAATTCAGAGCCTTCATGTGTACAAAATTATTTATATCTACAGTCTTGATCAGGAATAACTTTGAATGCCGCTGTGACAGTTTTACTAATGTATACTTTAAAATCCTAGTTCCTATGTATTTTTATATCAATTACTGTTAAATTAATGTCATCTAATCATTCTAAAGGTTTGACAAACCAGCTAGGTCCACTTGCTGAAGTCCATTAATACTGTTACAATAACACACATTAAAGGGTTTTCTTGCAGGTTTATGTATAGGATAATCATCTTGCAAAGACAGCCATTTTGATGTCTGTAAACATCAGTACCTTTTTCCGTTTATGCATCATACAGTCCTAGAACAAAATATCTGGATATTGTGGGTCACAATGTTTTTTACTGAGATTTGTCATCACTGCTTACTACATTAAACCAATCAGCCTTTATTTTTTTTTAACAGTAACTTGTTATTATAATCCATACATAGTTTTAAACACATAATATATATATCTGTGAAATATATGCAAACAGAAAAAAAAAGTTGCAGTTCCACCTGCTTTAAATATTACATATACAAGTAGTCTACTGATATTGAATGTTTCAAGTCCATAAACCTTATCACTATGTATACTTATGCTGCAAAATGACATCAAAAGTACTTCTAACAGTCATTAGGTATGCCTCATAGTTTCTTACAAATAACCTGCTAACACCCAAGAAAGAAAATGTTGGTTATCACAAGAAGATAAACGCCCCGCCCCTCTCAGATTTAAAGATCAACATTTTACCTAGGATTTACAAAACATGCACACTCATACAAGGACTTCAAATTATAATCTTTTTGATAGGCTATGTTTTGTCTGGGAATTCATAAATTACTAAATCACATACATTTGCTTTGCGAGCCAAATTAAAGTGTACAAAATGTTATATTCTTAGCTCACAGGACAGCATAAGGGCAGTGCATCTGATTAGCATTAATACGGAAAAATAATTGCCAACAGCTGGGAGTCATCATTATTCATCAGCAACTGCAAAATGAACTACAGAAGTGCATACATCTATTTTTAATGTCCTGTTTAATCTTCTTCAGGAGAGAGGTTAACTCAGACTGTGAAGATACCTGGAGACAGCAAAATACCAAACAATAAATGCTCCACACCTGCAGTAATAAACAAACATCCAATATGTGTTTCATATACTGAAGATGCTAATTTTGAAGTGCTGCTAATTTCATTTCAAAAGTCAGCTTTCAGCAATGCTAATCAAGTCTTTTCAAAATAGTGTGCTTAAGACTTCCTTCTTTTTTTTTTTTTTTTTTTGTAAAAACGCTTCTTCTTTTATCTCAATGCTTTCTGTAACGTGATGATTCTCGCCCCATACTTGCTTTGATGACTGAGCCTCATTACTAACACCGCAGTACACACATTCGTTACCCCTATTCAGCCGGGTTGTAGAGCATGACACTGTGGGGAGGGGTATTCTGCCTCCATAACAGATTAGCTCTTAATAACTCAGTTTTCTAGTCCAGACTGACGACAACATATACTTGGGCCTGAGACTCCTGCTATAGGTCCCTAGGTTCACCTTTGGTAACTGATCTGTCACTCTCATTGAAGTAGGACCTGCAATGCACTAACCTAGCATAAGTGGTCTCCCACACTGATACTTTCAAGCCATGCATTTGTGTACCTTTCAAAGAGCCAGGTACATGTCTCTAGGTGCTGCATGCCACACCCATCTAATCTCCACAACATGCCAGTACTGCAGTGGGTTGACAATCTCCTTTCCACAGGATGAGCAAGCCAGAGTTTGCTACTCACTGCACCTTCGATTCCTTCAGATAAAACATCAAATTGATGGCCTATCAGCCTGAGTTGTAAACATCCCAAGACCCTTATCCAAAAGAGTAGGGGGATTTCCCCTGCCTCTTGGTCAAATTTCCTCTATTTGAATAAATATTACTTTAGGTCTTCCCTAAAAATAAACCACAAGTCTAGTCAGATTAACCAATATAATGAATGTAAATAAACATTTTGCCTTAAAACTAATATTAGAATAGGTCTCATATTAAAAAAGGCTAAGCATATATAGCATCAGCTACTGGACAGAAGTATATACTCTATAGTACTCCATAGCACAACTTCAGTAGCAGAGACCTAAGGATTATCCCGCCAAACACTGTTGTTATAAACTTTTTAAATTTATTTTTATTTTGTTTTTACACTTTGAGTTACTCCCACTGGTTCAATGGCCTCTTTTGTGAGGAGACCTGAAGTAGTATTCATACCGGCTAGGTTAAATTTGGCCAGGGCACCGGGGAACTTTCCCTACTCATTAGGAGAGTGCTTGTTCCATTCATAGTGCATTGGAGGCTAGGAGAACAGCACTGAAGTAAATCCAAGATGGCAGACAGCAGTGAAGCTAATACTGGTGCAGTGTCTGAAGCTATACCAGATTCCAAGGAGATATTTCAGCAGAATTTATTTGTTTCACTGGAAGCAAATGTGCAACAAAATGATGGATGTGTTATTACAATTCTCCAGTTGACATGGTTGCAAGATGATATGTTGTATAAACAGTTGATGCAGAGTGAGCCGGAGAGTAGAAGAAATGTTTCATGAGGTGAAATTATGGACAAAATTCAGTCAGAGGAATCACAAGTTATTTTGAAAGAAGATCACCTGAGAAAGAAACTGTATGCCAAGACTGTAAAAGAAACTGTTAGGAAAGTGATGAGAGACAGAGGACAGAAAATGTCAACAATCAAAGGAAATTTATGGTGAGAATTCAGAACAAAGAAAAAGAAAAAAAGGACAGTTATGACATTTGGGATAATTTTACTGGTCCCATTGGGAGTGAAGGCTCAAGAGGCAAGAGCTGTTATTCTTACTCATGACCAGACATTTTGTGGCATCATTTTTTAGATTGGTTCCATTCTGAAAAGTTTTTTGGGGAGTACGAGAACAAAAATAACTGTAATCCATGCAATTCTTATGTGGTTATACCACTTCACAGAGAAACAAAAAAGAAGATGTATGTTCAATTTCAAACTGAAGTTGAAAAAGAAACTTGCATGTAAAGAAGTTATGGATATTACCAAAATATATGATAACAGAAGACTGTGGACTGGAGGATGGGACTGCTGTGTCATACTGAAAATGGAAAAATAAAAAAAAATTTTCATATTCCTAATATGATAAATGTAGACGGTAAAAGAGGTGTTGCATTCCTCCGACAGTGTACCTATGTCATCACTGCTGTTATATATGTGGGTAACATAAGTGAGTACAGTATCCCTCATATCTAATTATGTAACATATGTGTCTGGTCTACTTGAGTCTATGTTTATCTGTGCAGTTGTAACATAAGCAATTTCCTGCGGGATCAATGAAGTATTTCTGATTCTGATTCTGAAAATATTGGGAACAACCACAAACATGTTTTTTTCCGTGGAAAAGATGATCATTTGATAAGTAATTCTGATAACAGGAAATGTTACATCTGTGGGGAAACATGTCATGGTGCAAAAAAGTTTAAAATTTAAATGTAAAAAAAATGTAACAAAATTCAGCATTTATTGATGGATTGTAATCTAAAGAAAAAGGATGAAGAAGAAGAAAACAAAACTGAGGACAGTATATGAAGAGAAGAAGCAGTCCCAATAAAAGATAAAGAGGATGTAGGAAAACAAGATAGAAGTAACAATGACAGGATAAAGAGAAAAAGGAAATGGAAGAAAATATAGAAGACAGTAATGAAATAAGTGATAACGAAGATATGAATTGGAAAATAGTGAAAGGTAAAAATAATTCTATTGGCAAAAGAGTAAGAGAAGGAAAAAGAAAGTTTAAACGGATATGCATGAATCAGAACAAAAGGAAATGGATAATGCAAATGAGATAAATTTTTCAAATTTACATAATTTCTGGTAAAAGGCAACAGAGGCATAATGGCAACTTTAGAGTGCTTTCAGTAAATCTAACTAGTCTCAAAAATATAAGTAGAAGAATAGGTATTCTAAATTAGTGTAGTGTGTGATGTTGACAGAATAATATAGGAAGATAAAAGACTTTTTGACACAAGAAGAGAAATTACAAACAAAGAAACCTTGGACAGGTGATACAATATGGAACGGAAGTATGTTCAGGCATATTTGTACTTTGTAGAAAGTCAGTGAAAATACTGAACACAACACTGGCAATGATGGGAAGATTAGCCAGTGTATATATTAGATGGCTTATTCAGGTACACACAATTATAGCACTGTATACTTATGTTACAAGTAAAGAAAGAAATTTATTTCAGAAAATTTCGGATTATGCAGTAATTAACATGAGTATAATATTAATGTGAGATTTTAATTGTGATTTGAGAGGAAAAAAGAAGGGGGAATGATGTTAAGAAAAAATTTTGAAGTTATAAAATGTGGCAATTTATTCATTTGGAATAATTATTTGTGCACATACAGTCAAGGCATATAGAAGATAGAAATAGACTATCTTACTACATCACAAGGTTTAAATATCACTAAGGGAGAGACAATTGCAGCAGGCATTTCAGATCACTCAGCTATCTGGTTACAAATACAAGAAAACAAGGAATACATTAGATTGGATAAAGGAATAAAAAGAATAAATGAGAAAGTATGGAATGAAAAAGGAAAAAAAATAAGCATGTATTTATGGAAAGATCACATTTCTACTACAGTGTACTATAAAACTGGTCATGTAGTGACTACCTTTAGAAGAAAAATATAAGAAATGTTTATTTTAGAAAGGCAGTCAGATGTAAGAAAAGTGGAGAAAATTTATAAACAATGTGTATGGATGCTTTAAAGGGTTTGGATAGGAATGATAGGGAATATTATATAACAGAACAGGGACTTTATGAAAAAAATTATTTAAGCAAATATATTTTTGCAAGGCAAAAATAAAGAAGTATGCGCTTACTTGAGTAGCATAGTTAAAGAGAACACCAGCATAATGAGAGATATGAAAGATGATAGAAGAGAAGTAAGAAGATCTCAGCAACAATTTATGAATATCATAATAAATTATGTAAAGAAAATGTTTCAGGACAGGAAAAAAAGTGCAAACAAAAGAATGGCATGCTAAAAATTTGACAGAACAAGAAAATAAAGAATTGGAAAATGAGATTTCTTTATATGAAATAGATAAGGTACTTAACCATGTTAATTTACAGTCAGTTTCAGTATCAGATGGGTTAGGATATCAATTTTATAAGAATTCTATGGCAGAAAAAATACTTCTTAAAAGTTATGAATGAGTGGTTAAATGAAGGTTTTATGTATAAAGATTTGTGCAGTGGTAACAGCAAGAGGAACGGGCAAGCAAAACCTGAGGGTAATGCTAATCAATGCTAGAAGTCTAAATCTCAAAATGCACTCACTCAAGGCACTCCTTAAAATGGAGAACATCGATATCTGTGCAGTGACTGAGACCTGGTTCAAGGCTCCAGAGAGCACCCCTGCACTACCAGGCTATAACTCATACCACACTTTTCGGCCATGTAACCTGGACCGAAACACCAAAGGCGGAGGTATGTCCATATTCATTAAGGATATCCACACCTCTAGGTTAGTTGCTCAGCATAATGCATCAAAGTTTATCCAAGTGCAACTAACTCTGGGCAAAACTGCAATCCAAACTGTAGCTTGCTACATGCCCCAGGATTCCCACTCCTCTTTTTTGATGTACTGGAAAATATTAGGGTTCAACCAAACACCCTAATAATGGGCAACTTCAACTACCCCACCATTAACTGGGAAAACTACTCTTGCACCAATTCCTTAGCTCAACGTTTTCTGGAATTCATAAACTCCAATGCCCTGGATCAACTTATCCACACCCCCACCAGGGGCAACAATATCCTAGACCTAGTCATTACCAACATGAGTGAAGTCAACTCCTCGTTGGTCTGATCCGAACATAAGCTAATCACCCTTTATATCCACATCCTGCCCCCACCCCCCATTAAGGAAACCATGGTAAAAAATGTCTCCAAAGCCAACTTCATGCTTCTTAAGACAGAAGTGTTAAACTTCATGACACCCATGCAGATGGACAATACAGTTACAACTGCTGAATCCTACACAAATGCACTCTATAAGCACTTACACGAGTGCATGGATCATGCTATCCAAAACAGAACCAAGATGCTATCCTCCAAAAAAGGAAGCCAATCTGGTGGTCCCCTGCCATAAACAAACTGTACAACAGAAGGAAGAAACTGTTGCAAAAGAGAGTAAACTCCCATGAGTGGAGGAGCTCCCTGGTCAGCTTCAGTAAGAAGCTGAGATCCCTTATAAGATCCTCCAAAGCTAGCTACGAAAACAAAATCACCACTAATTCTAAGGACAACCACAAAGCATTCTATCGCTATATCAAGAATCTCGATGGCAACACCCAGATCTGCTCTGAGTTACAACACAATGGCACGAAAATTACAGAACCAACTGATATTGCCAACATCCTGGCTGACAGATTCAGTGCTAACTTTGCCCCCCCGTCACCCCCTAAAGGGCCCATATCTATACAGTAAGAATGCAGAGTCCCTGTAATCACAACAACACAGGTAAAAGCTGAGCTCTCTAAAGCCAAAAATACAGCATCCAAGGGACTGGACAACATCCCAGGCTGCATTTTACACGAACTTCAGAACAAACTGGCTCCCCACTTAAGCACCATGTTCAATAATAGCCTCACATCAGGCTTTGTGCCCATTGAATGGTGCATAGCAACAGTTATCCCACTCCACAAAGGGGGAGCCACCACTGATCCTGGGAAATATCGACCTATTAGCCTGAAGAGCCTGGTCTGCAAGGCCATGGAACGTATCATCATGGAACTCATAAACAAAGACATTGGTAACCTCCAAACTCTGGATCTCACCCAGTTCAGGTTTGTGAAAGACAGATCATGCCTCCTGAACCTGATCAACTTGTTTGAGGTAGTCACCAAAGCCTTAGATGAGGGTAAGGTGGTTCACACAGCCTATCTTGACCTCGCCAAGGTTTTCGACACCATCCCCCATTCTGGAACTCATTACAACCAAGTGACGTCTCCAGGCATTTCTGCAGTTACCTCTTACTGCGCCTCTAGGCGTCAAATATTGCCTGTTCATATATGCATTAATAATTCCAAAACCATGCTACATACAAGGTATCAGAATATTTTATCTTGAAGCATACATGATGGCAAACACAACTGTATTGATATATGACCTCTGTCAATTAGTATTTGGTAGAACTGTAAGGTGATAACTACATTTTTTAAAGGCTGAAGCCACACCCACTGGGAGTTAAAGGTACACACTTAATAGAGCTCTACTGGAGGGAATGAGTTAAAGCTAAACTCACTAAACTAGGTATAAATCCCTACATCACAAGATGGGTTGCCAACTGGCTCACTGACAGAACCCACACTGTAAAGGTTGCAGACTCCAAATCTGACCTCAAAGCAGTGACAAGTGGAGTACCACAGGGTTCCATCCTGGGACCTCTCCTGTTTGGTATCTACTTCTCTGAAGTACAGGCTAACGCAGAAGGCCTCTGGCTAATGAAGTTCATAGATGACTGCAAACTATGAGCCAAGAAGGGCCTCGCTGAGACAATGTCTGGTGCCAGAGCCATGGCCTTAAGCTCAATGCCAAAAAGTGCAGTGTCATCCCCTTTGGTAAAAACTCTGTACCCATGAACTACCACATAGGCAGCAATCTACTTAACACCGAATGTGTGATAAGAGACCTTGGGACCCAGGTGAATAGTAGTCTCTCCTTTGATAGTGACATCGCCACAGTAGTCAGGAAGTCCTTCTATGTGGCACACCTCATCATAAAAGGGTTCTCATCCAGGAAAAAAGAGGTCATTGTTCCCCTCTACTCGACACTCATTAGACCCATTATAGAGTACAATGCCCCTTTTGGAATGTACCTCACAAGACATCTGCAGCAGCTGGAAAGGCCACAGAAGTACCTCACAAAGAGGATTACTGGCCTCAAAGAAATGCCCTACACTGACCGTCTCAAAAAACTCCAGTTTTACTCCGTAGCATTTCGCCTACTCTGAGGTGATCTCTGCCTAACATATAAAGCTATGTCAAACCCAGAGCTGTTGGACATGCTACACCTAAAACAGGACATGCTGGAGGGATAGATACCTGTCCTAGAGACTTCCCATACCCTGGAACAGGCTACCTACCCATCCATGTCAAGCAAAGTTCTTCATTAGCACTCTTCACGATAAATCTTGATGAGTAGATGGGAAATAGGAAATACACCCCGGGGATCACTTCTGTGTCTCTGCTCGACAGTGGCACAGGAAAATAACTTTCTTGGGTGGCATAAGCCACGGAATCTTGTTTGCTAGGGTTACGTAGGCCCTTGGGCCAATAGCCTAGTACATACCTATGAACCTATGGTATACTTATAAGGAAAAAGGAAGATAAAAATAAAATTTAAAATTGGAGGGCTATAGTATTAAACAAGACAAATTATGAGATTTTTATGAAAACAATTCAGAAGAGAATGTAAATTAAAACTAACTGTATTACAAAAGATAGTGTATACAGTTTAAAGGGAAAAGGATGTCACAAATTCATAGTATTATTCATAGAAAGTTAAGTTGTGGATGATATTATAAATAGGACAGATGAGACCAAGATCATGATACGAGATTTAAATAAAGCTTTTGCTACAACCAAATAGTTTGACCAAGGATGAACAGAATACCCTTCCAACAATCAGTAAATAAATGAAAAATAAAGTAGGGTAGCTTGATAGCAGAGTCCAGGAAAAAGTCTTTTATTACAAGGTAAGCGCTTTCATGATCCTTAAGATCGCTTCATCAGACCATTACAAATGCAAAATTCAAACAACTTAATTTATAAAATTTTAACCTACCAAAACCAAACATCAGGCATCCATCTAACCAATCAACTTACATTTCTCTCACTCCACAAGATACAAAATATTGCATAAACTTGCATCATCTCATGACACAGCTATCATTTAAAGAGAAAGATACCCATTCGGCAAAAACTTTGCAAAAACTTTAAACACATCACAGCCTAAGCACATTATAGTAAGTTACAGATTTCACATATCATATAAATGACTAAGGATGCTAAAAATGCATACACACACACACACACACACATATATATATGGATTCATATCACTTCATTGAAAGATCATTTCACTGAAACCCATTTCATTGAGACCAAATCACCTAACGTTCATTTCACTGAAAGTTCATTTCACCGACAAGTAGTACTCTAAGGCAAGTCAAAGGTATATGTCCTCCCACTGTAGTGTGATCCTGGTGTTAGTATATATAGTTTTGGGGGGTGTGGCAGACACGGCCCCCCACATTGGGGGGGGTGCGTGGAGTAGCCCCCCACTTAATCTGGTTTTCTGTTGCCCGGTTTTGTTTTACATTATTTGGTAAAACCGAACTAGGTGGGGGACTACGCCACCCACACCCCCAATGTGGGGTCTGTGCCCCCCACACCCCCTCTAACTATATATACTAACACCAGGATCGCACTACTGTGGGGAAAAGGACATATACCTTTGACTTGCCTTACAGTACTACTTGTCAGTGAAATGAGTTTTAGGTGAAATGAGTTTTAGGTGAAATGAAATTTAGGTGATTTGGTCTCTGTGAAATGAATGTCAGTGAAATGGTCTTTCAATGAAGTGATACGAATCCATATATATATATATATATATATATATATATATATATATATATATATATATATGGGATTCGTACTAATCCCCGACAGCATTTTCTGCTGAAGCAGAAATCAATGAACATATTTAACCAAAAGTGCTGTTCACCAAAGCAGCACTTTATGATAAGTATGCTTGTTGTACCAGTCGCACTACGGTGCGGATAAGGGAAAATTCCCTTTTCCCCACTGTAGTGCGACCTTGGAGTGAGAATATTAAAGTAGGGGGGGTTTATGGAGCACAGTGGCTTGCCCCCCTGCATAAAAGTAGATTTATTGTTTTTTTTTTTTTTTTTGTAAAACACTTAAGTGTGTTCGGTTATTGTGGATTCGGGATGTTGAAGTTTCGTTCAACTGTCCTAGATCCATAGATATATATATATATATATATATATATATATATATATATATATATATATATTAAAATGTATATTAATACAAGACCCGCATTGCAAAAAAGCTCACCTCTGTAAATTCCATGCCTTCAGAAAAGGTTTAAGTGAAATTATGTCAAAATTACTTATTTGAATTGTTAAACAAAAATCCTGATGGTATGACATTTAATCTATTTCTGAGAAAAAAGCACTGTACCAATTTTATAAATTGAAGTTGTTTGAATTTTGGATTGTTAATAGTCTGGTGAAACAATTGTAAGGATTCCCTTGTAATAATAGATTTTTTCCTGGACTCAGCTGTGTATCGGACTATCTTACTTTATTTTTTATTTTTATGTTTTATTATTTATTTTTTTATTTTTCATTTAGTTAAAGCTTTTCATACAGTACATGAACTGTTGTGGACAATTTTGGAAGAGTTTAACATTAATAATAAAATTAAGAATATATGCTGTTCTGCATATAATACAAATAAAGTAAACATTTTACTGACTGGATTGTTATGCAAAGAAATAGATACAAATAATGGCATATGTCAGGGGTGTCCTATGAGTAGTATATTATTTGCATTAGTTATGAATGTATTAGAGATACAAATCTACACAAGAAAGATGCTATTTATAATAATACTGAAGGTATAAAAATTCTAGTCATGTTTACTTATGCAGATAATATTATACTGATTCTGAAAAACAAAGTCTGGATGAAAGAAGTAATACATAATGTATACCAATGTTTAAACATAATAGGCATGAGTTTAAATAAAGAAAAAATAAAGACCTGGGTGATATAGTACAAAAATGGGAGGAGTATCTTTCTTGATGAAAGAAATGTCTGTGTTAGGAATAAGACATGGGGTAAAAATGTAAGTGAGGAACATGGGAATAGGATACTAGATGAAATAAAGCAGCCTTTTTTTATTTTTGGAAAATATACAAGCTATGATTTAATAAAAGGTTTATTTAATTAATTCAGTTATATTGGGAAACACTGCATATTTAACTAGTGTCTATATGTTGCCAACAAAGTATGAAAATGAAATACTAGAAGTATTTTTCCTTTATATGGGGTCCAGGATTGAATATAGTGAAGACAGGAGTATTATACATGGACAAGGAAGACAGAGGGTTAGGATTAATAAATCCGATTGTTTATGCTGCTGCTTTGAATTTGTATAAAACTTTCTTTTGTATAAATGACATAAAGTTTGGTAGTAAATATAGTAAAGTCCAAATATAAGCAGCATTAGGATGTGTTAAAAAATTCAAAAGAGAAAAAGCATGTTTAAATGAAATAATGAGATGTTATGAAGAAAACAAGTATTTTATGAAAAATAAAAATTGACGAAACAGAAAATGAGAAGAAAGTGTGGTATAGAAATATGATACAATATTATTATGTTAATCCTTGGGCTAAGGTAGTGAATGAAAATTTAAGTAATAAGAGTATGAAAAGGATGGTATAATAAACAAGTAGAAAGTCAAGATTTTTTATGGAGATTAGTGATTAATAAATTACCAGTAATGGGAAATAAGGCATATAAAAATTCAGTAAAATAGTTTGTATATAAAGTGATAAAGAAGAAGCTAAAGGACATGTTTTCCTATAATGTACAAAAGTTGCAAAACTGTAGGAAAACTTGTATAAGGAAAATGTATTTAATAATATAAAGGAGATAAATGAAATAAACATGGATATGATTATGCACGGATACTAGACATAAAAATAAGGAATATGTTAGGAAAATAGATACACTATTACTTTATTTTGTGTGGTCTATTTGTAATAAAAGGTTAAATGAACCATGTTTAATGGTAAATGCAAACTAGCAGTCATTTTCAGAAAAATTAGATGGTGGTTGCTCTGGAAAAAAAGAAGTGGGGTTCAAATAGGATAATGAACGTTTAACATAATAATAAAAAGTAACATATCTATACAATAATGAAAAGGAATGGAAATTTGGATACTGTATACATTTGTAAATATGTAAATTTGTATGATGTATTGTTGATAAAGTTTTTTAAACAAAGAACTCCTACTCTGTGGCATCTTTTACATCCAACTGAGCTATCAACCAAATCAGCCAGATTAGAAATTGGTTTAATTTCTTATATGAAGAACAACACCCTCAGGAATGCAACACCACCCTTATGCTGCACAACAGCGTCAATACTGGAAAATTAATCCAACTACCAGGTGCGGGAATAGAACCTACAGCCTTCTGAACCAAAAGCCAGTGCGCAACCTGTTCAGCTACTCAGACTGCTACTCACAGTATGGAGACACAAGCAACCTCATGGGGAAGCTAAAAAGTAACAATATTTCTTCTATGCTTTTAGCATAAAGGAAAAAGAGGGAGAAAAATCCTATACTAAGATTCCCTGATAGATTTACTTTTAGGTAAATTCCTACAAAACCATTTTTATTTCTTAGGGGTTCAATCAGTCCTGTCTGCCATGAAGATTTATTCTCAGGCAGTTAATATAGTCATTCAAAACAAGCTAAACCACTTTCTAAAGAAACAGTCAGGTGAGTACAAGGAAGATTACACACTCTTAATACACAGACACATTCCATACATTATGTATGGAACTACTCGACAACACCTTTGGATTTCAGACCAGGGAATTCAATCTTTTATTCATTAAGGAAAAAACACTTTTTGTGAGCTAACTTTTAAAGCTGAAGAACTATTGCTAAAAATTCTGTACTGATGTGAAAGAAAAAGTCCCTAGGAATAATTGTTTTTTAAGGCCTGGACTGCAAGCACAATGACACAAATCCAGCCCTGCGCCAGTAAAAGTACTATCATGTTTGAAGCAGGTAAAGCTTGGTGAAAGGGTGGACCATGCTCTGAGGGCCAGTTACACATACATATGGTACCATCACACCTTGAGAATGAGCTTGAGCTTGGAAAGATTTTATTCCTTTAATTACTATTAGCAAAAAATAAAAATAAACTAGCTAACATTACAGGAGGTGGCTGTTATTCATTAAGAAAAAAAAAGATATGAACCCCCTCGTAGAAACATAGAAATGTTTAAAAAAAATAAATAAAACTACCTTTGTAGTGGGAAGTGCAAAAATAAATTAATAAAAAACAAATATACTTCAGAATAGCAACACGCTTTTTCAATAAAGTTCAGTGCTTTCATTTCTAAATTATAATTCTTCAGAACAAATAGAAGAAAACCAAAAGCAGCTCAATAAATAGAAAAGCACAACCACATGATGTCATCAATTAACCTATTAAACAGATAAAATACCTGACAAAATGGAATAAACACACACATTGTGTTAAACCTATAAATAACATTATAACAAAATGACAAATTGTTACACTTGGGCATTAAACACCCTGGCTGCCAAATTTACTATCTTGGGACACATTTAATTAAAACCACTGGAACGATACTGGTATAAGGGTGACAATTATAAAAGGTTATGGCCATTTATCAGGATTCCGGCCAGGGTACCGGGGAACTTCTCCTATTCTTTTTGTGTATGTCTATTTCAATTCCTAGGGCAGAGGTGGCTGGGAGGAACAGCACAATGGAGGATCAAGCATAGGAAGAACATAGAGTGATTTTTGAACAAAATAATGTGCTAAATATTCAGCAAGAGCAGTCAAGAGATGTGGTGGCTAAAAATGAGACATCAAAAGGATTGGATATTACACATTTACACTGTTTAGCTGATCAGCAAATGGAAAAGCAATATGAACTGGTGATAATGGAGATGTTGCTGGGGAGGTGTCAGGAAGATGACATGCTTGCCAATTTGTTTGAACAGGAAGATCCAGGTGAGGAGGCATCAATGTCGTGGTCAGAGATGGCAGAAAAGGTTTTTGGAGAAAAGAATGAATGAGAGGAAGACCAAGTTGATGCTCAAAAGTAGTCTTGTGCAACAATGCTTGGGAATCCTAACAAGGAAAAAAGGACATTAAGGGACAAAAACTGGAAAAAAGGCAACCAATGGCAAGGATAAGAAGTAAATTGATTGAAGTATATCCACATTTTATGTATGGAACTTCCTACCTGTGCATTAAGGCTTTCGGGCCTAGGACATTAAATCTTTCATACATGTAGGAAAAAAGACAAAGTGATTTAACTTTTGAAACTGAAGGAATACTAATACAATTTTTTGGACTGATGTGAAAGAAACAATTTTCCATTAAATAAATATGTCTTTTCAGGCATGGAGGGGTATTAAAATAGTTAAGTTTATTTACAATTTAGAACAGATGAAGTAACTACAGAGAGACTAAATTGATCAGTCACAGCATGAAGTTATGGGAAAGAGTAGTGGAAGCTAGGTTAAGAAGGGACGTGATGATTAGGACCAGCAGTATGGTTTCATGTCGGGAAAGAGCACTACAGATGGGATGTTTGCTCTGAGAATGTTGATGGAGAAGTACAGAGAAGGTCAGAAGGAGTTGCATTGTGTTTTTGTAGACTTAGAGAAAGCATATGACAGGGTGCTTAGAGTGGATTTGTGGTATTGTATGAGGAAGTCGGGAGTGTCAGAGAAGTATGTAAGAGTGGTACAGGATATGTACGAGGGTAGTGTGACAGCAGTGAGGTCTGCAGTGGGAGTGATGGATGCGTTTAAGGTGGAGGTGGGATTACATCAAGGATCAGCACTGAGACCTTTCTTATTTGCAATGGTGATGGACAGGTTGACAGACAAGATCAGACAGGAGTCCCCATGGACTATGATGTTTGCAGATGACATTGTGATCTGTAGTGAGAGTAGGGAACAGGTGGAGGAGACCCTGGAGAGATGGAGATATGCTCTAGAGAGAAGAGGAATGAAGGTCAGCAGGACTAAGACAGAATATATGTGTGTGAATGAGAGGGAGGATAGAGGAATGGTGAGGATGCAAGGAGTAGAGGTGGCGAAGGTGGATGAGTTTAAATACTTGGGATCAATAGTTCAGAGTAATGGTGAGTGTGGAAGAGAGGTGAAGAAGAGAGCACAGGCAAGATGGAGTAGGTGGAGAAGAGTGTCAGGAGTGATTTGTGACAGACGAGTACCAGTAAGAGTGAAAGGGAAGGTCTATAAGAGGGTAGTGAGACCAGCTATGTTATATGGGTTGAAGACAGTGGCATTGACAAAAAGGCAGGAGTTACAGCTGGATGTGGCAGAGTTAAAGATGTTAAGATTTGCACCGGGTGTGACGAGGGTGGACAGGATTACGAATAAATATATTACAGGGTCAGCCCAGGTTGGAAGATTTGGAGACAAAACCAGAGAGACAAGATTACATTGGTTTGGACATGTGTTGAGGAGGGATGCTGAGTATATTGGGAAAAAGATGCTAAGGATGAAGCTACCAGATAACAGGAAAAAAGGAAGGCCTAAGATGAGGTTTATGGATGTGGTGAGAGAGGACATGCAGGTGGTTGCTGTGACAGAACAAGATGCAGAGGACAGGAAGAAATGGAAGCAAATGATCCGCTGTGGCGACCCCTAATGGGAACAGCCAAAAGAAGATAATGATGAGAAAAGATGAAGAAGATGGTGTAAAGCAGTGAATGGAAAATGTGCAAACATCATGGAAGTTTTATCATGGTCAAAGATGAAAGGAATTTTAAACTGGAAATAATGCTGTAAAACATTTGCTTAGTGTTATTTTAAAAAATGGATTTAGGGCTACTTTAAAATGTACAGGTTAATCAAAAACATGTTTTTTTTTGTGGAAATTCTTCCCACGTAATTGATGTATATAAAAAGGTCATATGGCAAAAAAGTAGAGCTGTATCTAAGAAGTCTAAAAAAGAAGGCATTTCTGGTTTTACTGTAAAAAGGTGAAGGAGGCAGCTAAATATAACAATAAAGAGAGTGGACAATAAGGAGAAGAGACAAATACAAGAAAGATTTACTGTGAACAAGCTTGATCAGCAAGAAATATAACAAGATAATGATGGTGAGGTCCAGAAAGGAATGCAGGAAGATAAAATTATAACTGAAAATGCTTTTGAGGTTCTGGGTAATTCACAATAATAGGATGAAATATAAGTGAATAGAAGAGCTAAATGGAAATTCTCTATAGGGTAAACAGTAAGAATTATGAAAATGCAACTCAAGAATATTCCCCAAACATTAAAAAATGGAAAGAATAATTTAGGGGTTATCTCCTTAAATCTTAGCAGTATAAATGCGGTTAGGATGACTGCGATTCTTGAACAGTGTGCAAAAGAACTAGATGTGGATGAGGCAGTGCTATGCGTTACGTTTTATTTATTTACAAGATTGGATTCAGTTGGAAAAATTAAATTATATGGAAACTAAGAAATGAGCATGATAGGATTCAGATGGAAAATTATGAAGAGGAAATATTGTATGGAATTTAAGTAATAAATGATGTGTATGGATAGCTATTGTATGCAAAAGTATAAGCAAAATGTTGAATGTGTGTATATAGTTAAGGAGGGAGGCTTACAGTAGTGGATATTAGGAAGGATGATGACTTATTTAGATTAAATGGGTTTTATGCCTATATAGGAAAAGAAACTATGTGTATGCATAACTAATTAAATATGTGACTATTAATATAAAAATAACAATGATAGGATTTTATAAGTGTAATTTGAGTGGCACTAAGAACGTAGAACAAGATGTGGAACTGATCAAGTGCGATAGGTTCAAATATGGGGTAACAGTTATTGGTCATGTAAGGGGAAAATTGAAATTTCACATTTATTACTTTTTGTTATTGAAAATATAAATGAAATAGATGGAGAAGTTGTTATTGGGATTTCTGACCATGCTGTGATATGGATGGAAATCTCAAAAAATGAAGATGTTATTGCGGAAGGTAAAGGAAATAAACGGTTTCCATGTGAATTTTTAAATAAAGAAGATGTTTGTCTGTTTGACATTTGTTTACTGGAAAAGTCTAACTGGACCAGAAAGCGGCCATTTTCAGTGGAGGTCCAGCGTCAAATTCTCCACAATTACAGTCTTTCAGAAATCAATTACAGATATTTTAAATCACAAAGTGCCATGTTACACTACAAAACACAAAATAGAAAAAAATGTTGTAATGAGAATAAACATAGAAAATATGTTTCAAAGTAGAGTGCGACGATAAGATGAAAGGAAAAACTTGTCAGTCATATTATTTGTTACATAGATTAGTAGGCCATAAATGTTAGTAGTATGATATTTAAAAGTGATATCAGAGACTGCATGGTTAGATACAGTTAGGGGAAACTGAGAGCTGCCTTAGTATGAGAGAAGGTGCTCACATTATGGTTATAGAAGGAGGGAGGATGGAGAGAAAAGGAGATTATAAGAGGACTACAGGGTAGGGTGTTTAAAGGTAGCATAGGTGAATAGAGATGAGAGAGAAAGAGATAGAGAAAAGGTCTGCAGAGATTAAGTGGATATTGCAAGGTAGTGGGAAAACAAAAGAAAAGAGTGAAATCAGAGGTTGGAGAGGGTTGTGAGGAGACTTAGGTTGAAGGGGGTGACAGAAGTATAGTGAGCAAGTTCAGACAGGATTGGCACAGGAGCAGATACATGACTTTGTAAAGTATTCTTTTAGGGAGCATTTAAAGGTGGGTAGGTTAGACATGGCTCTAGTGGTTACAGATAGGGAGTTCCATTTGTTTTTGCTACTGAGTATGAGTAGAGGCTTGGTCCAGGGGATTTATTTAGTTTATTTATGGTAAGAAGTTGGTTGCATTCACAAGCCATGTAGTGCATCTCCCATCCAAACCATTTTATTGCATCACAGCAATAATACAAACACAAAAGGAAACCTGGCAGGTTGCCTTTTGTAAAACGCACATAGGACCAAACCTCAGCAGCTGCAAACAGGAAAGTGTCTATACTTCAGAAACATAATGGGATTTGGCTTTATTGGCCTTTTGAGTGTAACCATCTTCAGAAGAAAATACACCTTCACACCCCGTGATTGTCTTAGCCACGGAACTCAGCTTATGTATCAAACCACCAGTGTTCGACCTTGTTTAAACTGCTGACCAAGGAACAAAAAGTACATAACAACATTTAAAAACCCTAATCATTAATAAATAAAAAATGTAATCACCTTTTGAAAACACATACTTGTTTCACATTACTCTTTGTATTGACTCATTTGAAAATTCTTTCTTTGTAAACACATTTATTCAAAATTAGTTAACATATTTAAATGTCCCAACATTAATAAATTATTTCAGCCATAAATAAAACCTAAAACTTTAATCTAATTTTTCTGCCCTTTTTTAACACACTATGTAAAGAAACCATTTCATTTAAAACGGGCATTTATGTCGTAATTGTCACATCAGTTCTTTTTGTTCTAATTTTAACTTAGTGTTTCCGCCTCTGTCAGTCATGTTCACTTTATCAATAATAAAAAATCGTAGAAGAACACCAGTATGAGGACCACCACGATTATGCAGCAAAGGGCATAAAAGTATATGCATCTTCCTATCGATGTCATTTAGAAAAGCCTCAGTTCTTAAATGAGTTCTATAGGAAATAAAACATTATATCAAAAGAACTTAAAGAGACATGGGAATATATTATATATATACTAAAAAAAAAATAAAAAATGAAAAATGGAAAAATAAATATAACTGGACTGGAGATGAGACTGTCCAAACCAGCTCAAACATTCTATCTATTCTAAAGAGGCAAAATAAAAAAGCAAAATCTTCTGCAATATTAGACTAGGCTGAAGGCTAAAAATAATATATAAATATAAATATTTGTTCCTTCCAGATCAGTATTATAGTAAAATTGTGTAGATATTTATTCATGACTGATCTAAGTATAAAGCTATATAAAATATACAAGTAAAAGCTATATTAAACAATGAATAGTATATTTGTATTGTATTTTATAATATTTATAGATATATGAAAATTTTTTAAAATGTGAAAATAACACTGAATGTTTATATGAAGCATTACTTTGTTTACATGTTCTGAATTTCATATACATATGTATGTAAATTCTTTCTTTCAGAGTTTGTGTTGTTTTTCCTACATAGAAACATGGATGTGAAATACAGTTAGCTATATCTATGTCACCATTTTTACATTTATATCTACCTGGACAGATTAGGTTTTTTAAAGTCTACAACTACTATGTAAGGTCCATCATTAATAAATCTACAATATTTACAGGAACCATATTTAGTCATCTTTGACTATATAGTGTTATCTAATCTAAAATTATTCTTCTCAAATATATTCTTTAGATTGGCTCCCCTTTTGTAAGTCATTTTTGGAACCAACCCCAGTTTTAGCCTGCATTATGTGGGAAAAAAATTCCCATGTAGATTTTATTACGTCCTTAACTCTGATGGTGTGATTATTTATTCAATAACCATTGTTCACATTCTTTCATCGTTCGTAACATTATTTGTAATTTTGGCTGTGACATTTGCACTGAAATTAGGATGTTTATCACCCTTCATTCACAAAATGAAAAAAAAATCAAAAAAGAAATTAGTGGAAAATGAAAATCGCATAATAAAAGTTTCTTTGAATTTGGTGAAAGTTTTAAATAACACCCATTTTAGAGAAGATATCTTATTTGTAACTATAGATGTGGTCAATCTTTTTTTCACTTATATCCCAAAATATAGGCATCCAACATTTTCAGAATATTTTACTAGGGGACAACAGTGAGACCTGTAAAGATGCACTAATCATCCAGGAACTAGTGAAACTGGTTTTGCAGAATAATTATAAACATTTTGATGGTGAATACGTTCACCAACTTACTAGTGTTGTGATAGCAGCAATACATACCCCCACATACGCAAACCTAGTACTAGCAGATTGGGAACATAATGGTGTATTTCATTCCCCTGATTTTGATAAAATATTTCTATACTATGGGTTCCTGGATGATATACTGATTTTTTGGATTGGAGGATATAGCACCTTTCTTTAAATGTATGGAGTTTTTAAATAGTTCATGTTCATTTTTAAAGTTTACTTATAATTTTTACATTGAAAAGAATAATTACTTAGATATCACCATTTCAAAGGACAGGCAAGAGAAGAGACACGTTAACAATACAAACCTACTCAAACTCCTTTTTACACTATAACAGATGATACTCCTACTTTCAAAAGAAAAAACATTATAAAAGGACAGATGGTGCACCTCTCAAGGTTAGTGTCATTACAAGAGATGTTTTTGATTGAGTTGGACAAGCTTGGGAAAATGTTTCAAGAAACAGAATACACTCTGAAACTAAGGAATTAATATTGAAAGGAAGGAACTGTATTTTGCTTAAATGCTGTTTCATTTTTTGTTGTTGTTACTGCTATGACTGCTTTTTTCTGCACTTTGAAATCCTAGTACTTCTGTATTTCATAACACAGGCTAGATTCAGATCTACTGAATCTAGTCTGTTTGATATTAATTGAGCACTAAAACCAGTCATCCTACATTAAGAAGGCCCCCCTGCACCTTTGTGGCAGAAGTGTGTAGCCCAGGACTCAACTGAGTTGGGGATTGTTGGAATAAGGCTCAGTTTTGGGCTCTCCCATTGGTTAGTTTGTGTTAAAAATGTTTAACTTCGCTTGTACTTAAGCACCGTGTTTCCATGGGTTTGCGCTCAGTTTAGTGGAGCTACTCCGAGTTTGGCGACTAACCCAGAGACCTGGAGTGAATTCAAGGCATCCATTGTAATCAACAAAAAATAAGTATATTGTAAGCTCGCATTGCACTTTTTTTTAACTGTATTTTGCTTAATTGCTGTTTCATTTTTTGCTGTTGTTACTGCTGTGACTGTTTTTTTTTCTGTACTTTGAAATCCTAGTACTTATGTAGGCTAGATTCATATCTGCTGAATCTAGGCTGTTTGGTATTAATTGAACAAAAAAAAAACAGCAATCCTATATTAAGAAGGCCTTCTTGCACCCTTGTAGCAGAAGTGTGTAGCCCAGGACCCATCTGAGCTGGAGATTATTGAAATAAGGCTCGGTTTTGGCCTCTCCCATTGGTTAGTTTGTGTTAAAACTGTTTAACTTCTCTTGCATTTAAGCACAGCATGTGTACAGTTTTGTGCTCAGTTTGACAGAGCTGCTCCAAGTTTTGTGGCTTAGCCAGAGACCTGAAGTGAATCTGAACTATATCCAAGGCATCCACCATGATCAACAAAAAAGTTAATAAATAAGTATTTTTTAAGCTTGCACTGCACTTTTTTTGAACTGTATTTTGTTTAATTGCTGTTTCACTTTTTTGCTGTTGTTAGTGCTGTGACTGTGTTTTTCTGCACTTTGAAATCCTAGTACTTCTGTATTTCATAGCACAGACTAGATCCAGATCTGCTGACTCTAGGCTGTTTGGTATTAATTGCGCACTAAACCAGCCAACCTACATTAAGAAGCACCCTTGTGGCAGAAGTGTGTAGCCCATTACCTAACTGATATGGGGAGTGTTGGAATAAGGCTCAGTTTTAGGTTCTCCCATTGGTTAGTTTGTGTTAAAACTGTTTAACTTTGCTTGTACTTAAGCAAAGTGTTTGCACATAGCTGTGCACTGTACAACTGGGTTTAGCATTGCCATGCATAGACGCATGCACTTAGAAACAACACTTTTCCCTTCATATCTCCTAGAGAACCTTCCATAGCTCCACTGCCTCTCTGTGCTCAACACAGTTGTTCATTGCTATCCAGGGAGTAACTCAGCTGCACATTCTGAGGTGCTCACATATTCTTCCACCCTTAGCCTTCCACAGAGCAGCTGCCCTTGTTAGTCTCACAAGCATACCTTGGGCCATCTACCCCATCCCCACTAGTCACTACAACATATACCTACCATAATGGACAGACAGTTTCCCACCATTTTTCCAGTCAACCTGATTGACATGGGCATCCTGAGGCAATGCAGCAATTGCCTCATTTATATTGACAGCCATTTGCTCCAAAAGCAAACAAATGCAGTACGTGAGAGATGTAACTATACCATGAAATTAGAATCAGTTCTCTCACACAACAATATACAACACATACAGAAAATTGTCAGCACACACACCTCTCCTCTCACACAAGAGAAGGTCAAGATGCATAAACCCACATATATGGAGGTATTCACTAAGAGCCTACCAAAAGACCAGAGACCTCCCAAGCGCAAACAACATACACATCTAGTACACAAACAGACTCCCACCACCACACATCACAACACAAATATCAGTGTTTCAACAATTAAGCCCCTACAGCAAAACACCTCAAAACCAAACGTTATGGTTATAGGTAACTCAGTAGTGAGACACCCCTCACCAGGCTGAACAAGGAGAAGGTTGCGCTACCTGTCATGTGCCAGGATGCATCAAATTATGCATGCACTCAAGTCGCTCAGCAACAATTACCATTATGACTCTGCAACAGAAGATGGTGTGAATAACTTAAGATGTACCTCTCTGGACAACATGAAGGGAGACATGACCGAACCCTCACCTCAAATTTTGTGTCCCAGGCAGGTATGCCCCTAGCCCTAAGCAGCATTCTACCTTCACCATGGAGGATGCCACAATACAGACAAAAAATGATTGATTTCAATAATTGGCTTAGCTTCTGGTGTCACTCCAGGGGTATCCAGTATCTGTCTGCCTGGGAAAACATGTTAGACATTTCACACTGCTTTGCCATAGATGGCCTTCACCTGTCTCCTCAAGGCTATTGGATACTGGCAAAGACACTTTCCTTGCCCATAGTGCCTTTTTTAAGCAATGTCCAAACAACAAAACTTTCGACAAAAAAAAAAAAAATCCACTAAAAAGACAAACTTAAGGTCATGCTGCTTAATGTTAGGAGCTTAAACAATAAATTGCACTCCCTGGAAGCACTCCTCACCTTGGAAGATGCTGATGTCTGTGCCGTCACACAGACTTGATTAAAGACCACTGACTGCACCCCAGCCATACAGGGCTACAATGCCTTTCACACAATCAGACCCCAAAATGAGCGTGAAAGAACCAAAGGTGGAGGTGTCTCCATCTTCATCAAATCCAAATACAAGTCAAGACTGATGAAACAGTACGACTCTCTTGAGCTACTCCAGGTCCAATTAACTGTAGAAAAAATACCCTTCCACATCATCGCTAGCTACAGGCCCTCCATCACAAACCAGGAGAAGCACACCTCCAACCTGGACTTGCTGGAGTTGCTCAGCATACAGCCAAACACCTTGGTCATGGGAGATTTCAACTATTCTTTTATCGATTGGGTGACTTCCACAAGCACAGACATGATCACAATGAGATTCCTGGACTTCGTTAATTCAAATGCCCTGGAACAGTTGGTACGCATCCTCACAAGGGGCTCAAATGTCCTGGACCTAGTGCTCACCAACATGGAGGGGCACTGCACTACCCCCTATGTGTTGCCCTCCCTAGTAAGGTCAGACCATAAATCTGACTCATCTGAAGTAAAGATCAAACCGGACACCCCAACAAGAGTAAAAAATCTGAAAACTTTTTCCAAAGCAAGCTATTGCTTACTAAGCAATGGCATAAAAAGTTTCAAAGTCCCTGCCAACATAGACAACAATGACTCTTATGCAAAGGACTACACAACTGACCTATATAGCCCCTTAAACAAATGCAGTGACACAAATACAGTGACTTGGCTGTACCTAACAGGAGCAAAAACAGATCTTCCTGAAAAAAAACAAGCCACCATGGTGGACTGTAAGTATATATAAGTTACACAACAAAATAAAGAAACTGATATCTAAGAACAAGAGGGAATTAGCTCAACAGAGGAAGAATACCCTCCACAGCTTGAACAAGCAAATCAGATAACATGTTAAGTCCTTTAAGGCTTGCTACGAGTCTAAATTAGCAGCCCTAGCTAAAGACAGTCATAAGGTATTCTTTAGCTACATCTGAAACCTAAGAGGGAATGCCCAGCTGTGTGCTGAACATACAGTGGATGGTACCACTCGCACTGAACCTGAAGAAATTGCCAAAATGCTAGCTGACAGATTTGGCAATAACTTCACCCCCCTGTCCCCATCTGACATACCCCATAACATTCCCAACACCCGTCCTCGACCAAGTATCTCCAAAGAACAGGTCATACAAGCACTCTCCAAGGCCAAAAACACAGCTTCTATGGAACCAGATAATATCCCAGGATGCTTACTAAACAATCTAAAACAAGACTGGTGGAACCACTCGGCATTCTATTTAACCACTACCTGAGAAATGGCTTTATCCCAGCAGAGTGAAGAACAGAAAAAGTAATCCCCTTGCACAAAGAGGGTCCATCAACTCCTGGGAACTACTACCTCATAAGCCTTACCAGCCTTATCTGCAAGGTCATGGAAAGAATCACCATGGACCTTATCGACAAGGACACAGGTGACCTTCAAACTCTTGACCCAACATGGTTTAGTTTCATCAAGGTTAGATCTTCATTATTAAACCTTTTTTTAGCCAAGGCATTTGACACAATCCCCCATTCAGGTATCATAGAGAAACTCTCCCAGCTGAGGATTAACCCATATATTACTAGATGTGTAGCCAAATGGCTCACCAACAGAACGCAAAGTCAAATTTGGGGAGTCCACCTCCACCAGTAGACCAGTTCCCAGTAGGGTATTGCGAGGATCTGGGCTGGGACCTCTACTGTTTGGAATCTCTGAATTTCAGGAGAAGTTAAATGGCCTATGGCTTATGAAGTTTGCAGATTACTGCAAACTGGAAGCAATCATAGATTCTCCCAATGATGTTAACACATTACAGGAAGGGTTGATGCAGACCAATGATTGGTGCCAAACTCAGACTAAAACTTAATGCAAAAAAATGCCTCATTATCCGCTTTGGCAAAGAAGCAGCCCCTGCTAATTATGATAGAGATAGCACCCCTCTAAGCTCAAACTCAGTGGTGTTAGACTTGGGAACACAGGTTGATAGTAATCTAAACTTCCATCACCATGTGTCTGTAATGGAAAGAAAAGCATCCATCATTGCATATCTTATAAATAAGGGCATCTCATTCAAGACCAAGGAGGTTATAGTTCTGCTGTACTCGACCCTTATCAGACCACTAACTGAGCACAATGCTCCCTTCTGTATGTCCCTCACCAGAAACCTGCAACAACTGGAGAGACCACAGAACTTTCTTACCAAGAGAATCCAGGGCCTCCAAAACATGACATACACAGAAAGACTGAAACCCCTGTGACTGTACTCTGTGCCTGGCCTACAAAACAGTCTGGGACCATGCCCTTATGGAATTGCTACACATCCGCAAATCAAATGGGATAAGAATAACTTGCTCCAGAGATCTCAGCCTAGCTTGTGACATTAACACAACATGCTGGAGGGGCAGATATATCTCCCAGTAATTACTGGTCCTCCGGAGTAAGCTCCCATTCCACTTGAAGCAAAGCTCTTCAATGACCCTTGTTCAAGTGCAACCTTGACAACTGGATGAGTGACAGTAAATTCATCTTGGGGGTGGGACCTATGTCCCTCATGGACAGGGGAGTCAGTGTTCATTACAGAATCACTCTTCCAATAATGACAGTCTTAATACAGTCAATAAGGGTACTCTGTTATTTTACATGAGTAGGCCCTAGGGCCATTAGCCTAGTAACCTCCTATGAGCCTATGAAACTAAGATAAATTTGCGCCAGTTTTGGGAAAGAAGGGTGCTGAACATACTAATGTCAATGCCAATGTCACAACCAAAAATACAAACAATATTACTAAAGATGAAAGAATGGAGGCAATGATTATTGAATAAACAATCAAACTGTCAAAGTTAATTACACTGTAAAATCTACATCTACATTATAAACTCTACATGGATGGTGCAATGGTGCAGTGGTTTGCGTTGTCGCCTCACAGCAAGAGGTTCTCCGGTTCGATTCTCACCTGGCGTGCCTCCTGTGTGGAGTCTGTATATCCTCCCTGCATTTGTGCGTGTTTCCTCCGGGTGCTCCAGTTTCCACCTACATTACAAAGACCTGCGTCAAGAGCATTTCTCCCAGGGCCTCCACTGAAAATTGGCTCATTCCAAGTTGGACTTTCCCAGTAAAAAAATGTTAAATATAAGTGAGATAAAATAAATACATGGGAATTTTTTTCCCACAAAATACAAGGAAAAACTGGGACTGGTTCCAAAAGTGACTTACAAAAAGGGAGACAATCTAACTAACATATTTAAGAAGAAAAATTTTAGATTGGATAACACTATGGTATACAAATATGACTAAATGTTGTTCCTGTAAATATTGTAGATTTATTAACGATGGACCTTACATAGCAGGTGAAAGCTTTGAAAAAATCCTAACTAGTCCAGGTAGATGTAATTGTAAATCTAAAATGGTGGTATATGCAGCTAATTTATTTATTTATTTTACAGTTCGTTTACTGGGATAGTCCATTGGGCCAAGAAAAGTCTGTTTTCAATGGAGTCCTGGGGAGAAAAGCTCCATGAACAACAATATAATTTGAAGACAATGCATTTACATTTATGTAATACTATTGAAGAACGATGGTATTACACAAAAAGACAAAAAATCCACGACTGCAGTGAAAATACAGTCAAAAAAACAAAAGGTAAAATTACACACACACACACACACACACACACACACACACACACACACACACACACACACACACATAATAAGTCAATTAAAACAAGAAAAATCCATTGGTGCATATTTGTTACATTTGTTGAAATAGGGAAAAAAGAGGTGAGTCATGTGGGATGACAGCAGGAACATTCCCAGAGGGTTTTGAGATGGGAATGAAGTAAGGTCTTAAAGGTACAGTGGTTGCCTGTAGTACGAATAAGAGGTGGCAGGGAGTTCCAGTGGTGAGCTAGGGAAAAGGATAGTAGGTGTTTGCCTGGAGGGCAAGCAGGCTTGTGCACTTCAAGCAAATTCTGGTTATTGGATCTTATAAGTCTGTTGGGTAGGTGCATTTTGAAGGAGGAGACAAGGGAGGAGCAGATGGAGGGATTAAAGATGAGTTTATGGGCATGTGTAAGTTGAATGTTGGTAAGATAGTTGGGAAGTTCAAGCCAATTTAGTTTGTATTGCATCTCGTGTCAGTGTTTCTATATAGGAAAAATGACACAAACTCGTGTATGAAATTAAAAAAGGTAAACTAATGCGTTATATAAGTAGTGCATTCAGTGCCATGTTCACATTTTTAAAAAAATTATATTTTTTTATTATTGCCAAAACGCTAAGAGGGCCGATAGTCTTTAAAGATCCTAGCTGCACACCAGAAAAATAGTAGAACAAATAAAAATAACAGGGACCACCACAGCTAACAGCACAGGTAATTTAATGAAAAAGGATAAGCGCTTTCACAAATGAACGCTTCATCAGATCTAAAAGCAGCCATATTAACTCATAATATATAAGTATAAAAATAGTCACATGTCAGAATAGCCATTGAAAACATTCAGTGCATCAAACAATTAAACTATTAACTTACGTCCTTGGACGGCAGGTTTAAGTGAGGCAGAATTATTCAAGCCTGGATAGCAATCTGCCTGTCACTTCAGGATCCATAATAATTCAGCCCTTTCAGTAAAATTTATCAACCCCCCCCTCCCCCCAAAGTTACGTAAAATGCACTGCAACACTTTAAAGGAGAAAGTATGACCCCTGTGTTCCATAGTATGCCTGGCTAAGGCATTTTTAACATCACATTTCCTTATATCATACAAATGTCTCCTCACCCTATACTTCAACATTTTATTAGTTTTACCTTCATAAAACCTTTGACACTGATTGCAGGTTGCTAAATAGATCACATTTTCTGTTCTGCAATCAGCATATATCCTGGGTAAGAATCTATAATTCATTCTTGGATGTTCAAAGATCTGCTGTTTCGAGATGAATGTAAAAAAAATTGCTTAGATTCTATTAAATTATTTCTATTTCACATTTGGAGTTATGTGTATGTTCCTTGGTCAGCAGTTTAAACAAGGCTGAAAACTGGTGGTTTGATACATGAGTTGAGTTCCGTGGCTGAGACAATCACGAGGTGCGGAAGTGCATTTTCTTCTGAAGTTGCCTGCATCAGAACAAGTCAACTGGTGACAAGTTCTGAACGTAACCATAAAGACATAAAAAGTAAAAAAAGTCATGGGCTTTCAGAAGACATGCAGCTGAAACACTTCCTGCCCTTAAGGGGTCATTTGCATATATCCAAAAGGCCTCCATTATTGTAGGTTTAAGGTATCACACAGTGAAAACTCTAGCTTGGCTGGGTTTTTCTTGTAGTTTTTACTGAATGGCTTGTCTGTATGACCTTTTTATCCTTTGGTTTGTTTATATATATCATTAAAAGGTGGTGTGTGGGGAGAAGAGGGGTTTGCCCTTATTAAAAAAAAACATTTTTGTTTGCATTGCATGCTCCAAGGTGATGTCTTGAAGCATGTGTGTTTTATTGTCAGTATTTTAGTTCAGATGATAATCAGATGATGTTCAGCATTGATTCTATTGCATATACCTATACACAGTACAATGTTGACACTGTGTGTGTGTGTGTGTGTGTGTGTGTGTGTGTAAACATGCTCATAAGACTAAAACTGTTCAGGTCACAAATTAAAAGACCAGTATATCTGACCATTGTGTAGTATAATAAGGTTCGATGGACTTGTGCCTTACTGTACTATGTACTACAAACTGGCAATAATGGAATTACCCAGACCACTTGAATTATAAAGAGTGGAGTTGACAGAACTAACCTAATTGTACACCTTGGTTTCCTGGCGTTCAGCTCTACCATGCAACCCCAAGTGTATAGGCACTCCTTTCCACCTGAGGGATGTTTGCCCTTATTAGCTATAATATCTAGGTGCAGTGGCCCCCTAAATATCTATCCCCAAGCATTTTCTGCATTCCATCCCCAACTTCCAGTGTTTCATATCCAAGAGTCACATATCATATGCAATGCATGCACAGTGCAAGCCCTGCAGCTTTGTAAATTACCTACATAAACAGCTGTTTTTTGTGAATTCTGTTTGGATATGCAGATTATGCCTGACCTCGTTACATATGCTAGCTGTCCAGTGCTGCCGTTCTGTGAAATAATCATAGCATACTGACTAGCACACCACCAGAACGTTCTGTAAAATGGGAAAGGATGGATTCACAGTGTATTCATGCTGTCCTAGGTGTTACAGTACAAGTATATCACTTAGTGTAGCACTACACTATAGGATTTCACAACTGTTGTAACTCCCAGCCATTGCATGTTTTCTGATGTGAAACTGCTTCTTACATAAAAAACACATTACTTTTGAACCCAAAATAGAGATCCTTAACACGATCTTTAAACCAAGTGTTCAGTGTTCAAAACTATATTTTTAGCTTACGATTAATTAAAACGTATATATTATTATTGCTTTCATCATATAAATTTGTTGTAAATGATCTTCATTACCCTATGCCTTTGAAATAAGTAACAGCTTTTAATAGAGGCCAGCACTTAGAAACATCTATAGCTTCATGGCCTCCAAGGGCTAGTGCAGTCAAACTCAAATTTGGGATAGAATTTATTTATTTTTTAATGTTTCTCTGTTTCTCTGTTTCACGTTGTACAAGTTCAAAAGTCTCACTACGGCAGTATTAGTATGCCCAGCTAACATCAAGCCCCCTTAAAAAAAGACAGCTCCATAAAAAAAACACAAGCAAATACCAAACTCCAAGGGTCATTATTTAAATAGCTGAGAACTTTCATCTATGTATTGTCCATAAATTCCCACACAATATTGATGGAAGAGAAAGCATTTCCACAACGCAATTCAAAAATGAAACTTTGATAAGAATAAAACAGACCGTCCTTCAAAATAAGCAACAGCAAAGGTATGTTTAACAGGCTAATGGAGGTACTCACAGCTGCACTCTGGCTCAGTAAATAACATATTCCAGGAAACAAAAGCAAAACGGCTTTCTGCTATATTCTGCAAGAAAAAGACCATTGTTTTCTGGTTCTCTGGCACAGAGAGATGAAGTTCTGATTATGACATGTCTGAATCAGGTTAGATTAGCAAATGTGATTTCGAACAGCAACATTTTTATCAGCTCATCTATCTTGAAGAAGAGTATATTGCCAAAAACTAGGACTAACAGGTGGGGATCAATGACATTAGTCCACAGGCATGTGAACATGTAATACACATTTGGAATGGGGGGCACAGTGGGTACAGCATTCAGAATAACCTTGCACAGGATGGCACCATACCAAGGCATCCTTATCTCATTTCTACACACATCTCTCAGCTGCCTACACTATGGATTTTCCCACTCACTGTGCCATGATCCAAAGGAACAAGTTGCGAAGATATCAGTGGCAGTGAAGTGTATGACTGAGGAATTAAACAGGAATTCCAGGACACAGCTGAAAGCAGACAACTCAAGTGTGAAGCAAAAGAAGGTCAATCAATCCATAAATAAATGAAGACCAGGGTTATGAGCATACCTCTCAACCTTTAAGAGCGAGAAATCTGGATGAAGCCATATACAGTAGGGACAAAGGCCCAAAAATAGGCACAATTTTTAAATATTCCTCTTACAAACTTCAAAAGTTGACAGAATAACAGATTTTGCATTAGCACTAATTTTCTGAATAGTATGAAGTTTGAAACTCAAATGTCCATCATTTTTTGACTTCACTCCTCAATTATCTGTCAAGGATTTGCCAGAAAAATTAATTTTATGAGGAACAGACCAAAATGTGAAGCAAAAATCTGGGCAGTTGAGGGGTATGGTTATGAGCAATTCAGGTTTACAAACCATGACTGCCTAATGTAAACAAAATGAAAGCATGACTGAACCAAAGATTCTCATTTTTTACTTCGGAGATTCTTAGTGCTGCTCCAGCCCCCAGACGTGATTTACAAAAAAACGTTGTGCCTCTTTCCAAATATTGCCCTTTATGCAGGTAGGAAATCTATGCAGTACTTTCAACTGATGCCTCCAAAAACAATGACTAGTTGTTGTCAGGTACTTATCATAGTTCTAAACAAGCAATGTACAGATCTATGAAGTGGGCAATACTTCAGACAGTTACAGACCTACTGCTTTCAGTCACAATGTTTCTAAAAAAACTTTCTGAAAATAGCAGAGGTAATAGGTATTCTTGGATTCACCAGGCTTCAACATTTCCAAGATTTCAAGAAAAGCTACAAACCTGGTAAGACATCATCAAATGTTTAACAAAGCTATAAATAAAACTGGAAATGTACCTATTAATTCTTCCTCTTTTACTGGTTACTGTAGATCTTTGTGGAATGTTCAGTCTTGCAGTACTGTAGGGGAAATAAATAAATGGAATAAGCACCTTATTATGCCAGAAAAAAGTCTGCTCAAAGAAATGACTACTAGGGTTAAGAATTAAAACATGTGTACTTACCATAATGACATAGCTGTACAATTGTGGTTCTTAACTATTCAGCAACTAAAAATGAATGCCCTGCTTTCAGTCCATTCAACGCCAATAAAACTTATCACAGGCTTCATGACTTCTTTTTTACCAGTAATCCTTTGCACACTGCTATCTTTTTCCAGATTGGGAGTATGCTGCTCCTTAATTTAGGCACATAGGCACATAGCACTTTCACAGCTCATCATATACTGCTGTAGAGCCCACCCACCCCCACCAGCTGAGGACATAAGGCGGGGATATTGGTAGAAAAACCACAACCATTTAGCTATATCATTATGGTAAGTCTGGGACTTTCAAATCTGATGTAGGTTGGTTCATCCTCATCAATCACTATGACAACAGAGTGTCAGCAAACTTAACTAGGTAGTCCCATAAAGGATGCCATGAATAATGGTGCTCCAAAGGAAGACCAGTCATCTGGACACCACATCCCACATCCAGATTGTAATGCTTTGCAAATGTACTCAGAGAGGTCCAAGTTGCAGCTGCATATATAAGTAGATAGATACATCGACAGATAGATACAATCAATAGACACATTCTTTAAAAAAAAGGCGTGCGTAGTGTAGGCCCTCATAAAATAAACTTTTAGTTCCACAGGTACAGCTTTTTTATACTTATAACAAAGTTTAATGGAGTCAGCAAGCCATTTAGACAAAATGAACTAGGAAATATTTGTACCCAATCTGTTAGCAACATAAGAAACAAGCAGTTTTTGCAGTCTTGTGTTTTGTTGAGATAAGAGCTTAACTGCCTAGGCATTTTTATGCAGTACAAAATGTACTTATGCTTGTTAACATTGCTATGAAAGTATTAAAATATTAATGGATTGATTTAGTTTACATCTGTCTTTGTAGTAACTGTGGGTACAAAAGAAGGGTGATTTCATAAGGCTGCCTTGTCCTTGGGAAAGACCAGGTTTGGAGGATCAATGGGTTTACAGCTTGGAAATCTATCCTAAAGTAATGCTTCTAAGAAAAAGAGTTGTCTTGAACAGAAATTTAAATTCTGTTGTAGACAATGGCTCAAAAGAAGGCAAGGTGAGCTGCCCTAGAGTAAAGTAGAGGTCTCATTGTGGAACAGGCTCCCGGATATAAACAAAGCAAAAACAATGAATGGCACAATTATACATCCCTTGGTCTGAAAGAGATAACGGCTGCATTTGTTGAACTGCATATACTTACTGGCATCATCATATCTAAACATACTGAAAGTCCTAAACCATGAAAAAAACAAGTCTAGGATGGAGGTCCAATGAGCACAGCCAATCTCCCTTTGACAAGAAGAAAGAATCAATTGCACAGTGACCATCTATGATTCTTATTTGGTACAAAGTGGTTTACAGTGCTTAGGTCTAATACAGACCTGAAGTTCTTTGTTTTTTTGGCATTTAAAAAGAACTTAGTGTAGACACCAGACCCTTTCTGATTTGGTGGGACCTCATGAGTGTCACGTTTTCAGTGGAGATTTGCTACCGCCATCAGTGCTGTATGTTTCTGACATGGTGGGATACTGGGAAGAATAAGGGAGTATGGCAGGGAAAGGAATGGGATCATTTCACCACTGGGTTGGGTATTATGTCCATAATCTACATGGTACATGTCATGGCCTCTGATACTGATAGGTTGAGGAATAGAAAACCGTCAGCTGCCTTCAAAGTGAAGCAGTCAGGCACGGCCTTAGACTACTGCTACTGCTGCTGCCGTCCAAACTGAGGGCTGTGAAATCCCTGATGCAGTGGACAATTAGTGTCACAACACTGGAATCAGCCATGTAATCATACTGTTTCCTACCTTGCTGTTGATGCTGCCGCTGCTGCTGGACATATTGGAACCACTTTTGATACACACTACTGTGTTTTCTACAAAAGGGGTGATTTGTTTTCCTAAACTTTATGCAAACAGCTGTTAAGGTTTCCCCTTCCTTTTTGCTGTCCTCCAGTTTTGTTTTGACTTGCAGTCTACATACGTCTGAGCCACAGAATGGAATGTTAAGAAAGGATAACTTGAAATTCTCTTGAAAGTTCATGAGGTGGAGCCAGGCATGACGGCACATGGTAACTTCAGTGGTCAAAGTTCTTGCTGCACCATTTGCTAAACTGTGACAAATAAAGGGTTTGGCTACTCAAGGAGAGACCTCCAAAGCAGAAATCCAAGCAACCTTCAACCTCAACACAACCCGAATGACACATACCCCACAGACTCAGTGTGCCACTCAACCACAGCCCATAAGGCAAAACAATGTACCCAACACACTAGTCATAGGTGACTCTATAGTCAGGCACACTGATGTCCCACTCACCAGGCTAAACAAGGAGAAGGTTACTGTCAGCTGCCTGTCAGATGCCAGGATTCGCCACATAACCCACACACTCAGGTCACTCCACAACAAGTACAAATATGACACTGTCATTGTCCATGTTGGTGTGAATGACCTGAGATGTACCTCCTTGGGCTACATGAAAAGAGACATGGAAGAGCTCTCCGATCTGATTCTAAACACAACCACAAAGCATTCTATAGCTATGTCAAGAATCACAATGGCAACACCCAGATCTGCTCTGAGTTACAGCACAACGGCATGAAAATTACCCAACCAACTGATATTGCTAACATCCTGGCCGACGGGTTCAGTGCTAACTTTACCCCACTCTCACCCCTAAAGGGCCCATATCTATACAGGAAGAATGCAGACTCCCTGTAACCACAACTACGCAGGTAAAAGCTGCACTCTCTAAAGCCAAAAACACAGCATCCATGGGACCGGACAACATCCCAAGGTGCGTTATACATGAACTTCAGAATGAACTGGCTCCCCACCTAAGCACCATAGGTTCATAGGTTCATAGGTAGGTACTAGGCTATCGGCCCTGGGGCCTATACAAGCCCAGCCAAAAAGGTACCCTGGCTTTTGCCACCCAAGAAAATTATTTTCCTGTGCCACTGTCGAGCAGAGCCACAGAGGTAATCCTCGGGGTGAACTTCCTATTTCCCATCCAATCATCAGGATTTTCATTGAAGAGTGCTAATGAGGAGCTTTGCTTGATATAGACAGGTAGTTTATTTCAGAGTATGGGAAGTCTCTGGGACAGGAATCTATCCCTCCGGCATGTTCTGTTTATTGTGGTGACAAGGTTTAGGTCCCTAGAGCATGTAGCTCGGAGGGATTGGGATTTCTTTAAGTGGAGCATGTCCAACAGCTCTGGGTTTGACATAGCTTTGTATGTTAGGCAGAGATCACCTCTGAGTAGGCGATATGTGAAGGAGTAAAGCTGGAGTTTTTGAGACGGTCTGCGTAGGGCATCTGTTTGAGGCTGGTAATCCTCTTTGTGAGGTATTTCTGCGGCCTTTCCAGTTGTTGTAGATGTCTTGTGAGGTACATACCAAAAGGGGCGTTGTACTCTATAATGGGTCTAATGAGTGATGAGTAGAGGGGAACAATGACCTCTTTTTTTCTGGATGAGAAACCTTTTGTGATGAGGTGTGCACGTAGAAGGATTTCCTGACTGCTGTGGCGATGTGATTATCAAAGGAGAGACTACTGTCCACCTGTGTCCCAAGGTCTCTTATCACACTTTTGGTGTTAAGTATACTACCGCCTATGTTGTAGTTCATGGGTAGAGAGTTTTTACCAAAGGGGATGACAATGCACTTTCTGGCATTGAGCTTGAGGCCATGGCTTTGACACCAGGCATCTGTCTCAGTGAGGCACTTTTGTAGGATGTCCATATCGTTAGGAGTTTCAATTATGGCTCCTAGTTTGCAGTCATCTGTGAACTTCATTAGCCAAAGACCTTCTGTGTTAGCCTGTACTTCAGAGGAGAAGTAGATACCAAACAGGAGGGGACCCAGGACTGAACCCAGTGGTACTTCACTTGTCACTGGTCTGAAGTCGGATTTGGAGTCTGCTACTTTCACAGTGTGGGTTCTGTCAGTGAGCCAGTTGGCAACCCATCTTGTGACACCAGGATTTATACCTAGTGTAGTGAGTTTATTTATAATTCCAGAGTGGGGGATGGTGTCAAAAGCCTTGGCAAGATCTACATAGGCTGTGTGAACCACCTTACCCTTGTCTGCGGCTTTGGTGACTGCTTTAAAGAAGTCTATCAGGTTTAGGAGACATGATCTGCCTTTTACAAACCTGAACTGGGTGGGGTCCAGAGTTTGGAGATTACCAGTGTCTTTGTTTATAAGTTCCATGATGATACGTTCCATGGCCTTGCAGACCAGGCTTGTCAGGCTAATGGGGCAGTAGTTCCCGGGGTTCGTGGTGGCTCCCCCCTTGTGGAGTGGGATAACCATCGCTGTGTGCCATTCAGCAGCCACAAAGCCTAAGGTGAGGCTATGATTGAACATGGTACTTAGGTGGGGTGCCAGTTCGTTCTGTAGTTCATGTAGAACGCAGCCTGGGATGTTGTCTGGTCCCATGGATGCTGTGTTCTTGGCTTTGGAGAGTGTGTTTTTTACCTGTGCAGCCGTGATTACAGGAACTTTGCATTCTTCCTGTAGAGAGATGGGCTCTTTAGGGGATGAGAGGGGGGTAAAGTTAGCACTAAACCTATCTGCCAGGATGCTGGCAATATCAGTTGGGTCTGTATATTTAGAGCCACTGTGCTGTAACTCAGAGCAGATCTGAGTGTTTCCATTGAGATTATTGACATAGCTATAGAATGATTTGTGGTTGTCTTTAGAATCAGTGGCGGTTTTGTTTTTGTAACTAGCTTTGGAGGATTTTATCAGGGATCTCAGCTTCTTACTGAGGCTGACCAGGGAGCTCCTCCACTCATGGTATTTACTCTCTTTTGCAACAGTTTCTTCCTTCTGTTGTAGAGTTTGTTTATGGCACGGGACCACCAGATTGGCTTCCCTTTTTAGAGGATAGCATCTTGGTTCTGTTTGGGATAGCACGATCCACGTACTTGTGTAAGTGCTTATAGAGTGCATCTGTGTAGGATTCAGCAGTCGTAACTGTATTGTCCATCTGCATGGGTGTCATGAAGTTCACCACTTCTGTCTTAAGAAACATGAAGTCGGCTTTGGAGAAATTTTTTAACATGGTTTCCTTAATGGCGGGTGGGGGCAGGATGTGGATATCAAGGGTAATTAGCTTATGGTCGGATCGGACCAATGAGGTGTTGACTTCAGGTGTGGAACTCATGCTGGTAATGACTAGATTTAGGATATTGTTGCCCCTGGTGGTGGTGCGGATAAGTTGATCCTGGGCATTGGAGTTTATGAATTCCATAAAGCGTTGAGCAAAGGAGTTGGTACATGAGTAGTTTTCCCAGTTAATGGTGGGGTAGTGGAAATCGCCCATTATTAGTGTGTTTGGTTGAACCCTAATATTTTCCAGTACATCAAGAAAAGAGGAGTGGGAATCCTGGGGCATAGTGGGTGATCTGTAGCAAACTACAATTTGGATTGCAGTTTTTCCCAGAGTTAGTTGCACTTGGATAACCTCGGCTGCATTATGATGAGCAACTAGCCTGGAGGTGTGGATATCCTTAATGAATATGGACACACCTCCGCCTTTGATGTTCCGGTCCAGGTTACATGGCCGAAAAGTGTGGTATGAGTTATAGCCTGGTAGTGCAGGTGTGCTCTCTGGAGCCTTAAACCAGGTCTCAGTCACTGCACAGATATCGATGTTCTCTATTTTAAGGAGTGCCTCGAGTGAGTGCATTTTGAGATTTAGACTTCTAGCATTGAGTAGCATCACCCTCAGTTTTTGCTTGCCTGTTCCTGTTATGGTGGTGAATTTGTCATTTGAACCTTGCCTAAAAAAGGCACTATAGGGGCGGCAAGAACCTTAGCCAGTATCCGGAATCCCAGGGGTGACAGGTGCAGGCCATCTCTGGCAAAGCATCATGATCTGTTGACCATGTCATCCTTGGCAGACAGATACTGGATCCCTTTAGAATGGCACCAGAAGCTTAGCCAATTGTTGAAGTCAATCATTTTGTCCTTGTACTGCGGCATTATTCTGGGTATTCAATCATAGCCTCACATCAGGCTTTGTGCCCAGTGAATGGCGCACAGCAACAGTTATCTTACTTCACAAAGGGGGAGCCACCACTGATCCTGGGAACTATCGCCCTATTAGCCGGACAAGCCTGGTCTGTAAGGCCATGGAACGTATCATCTTGGAACTCATAAACAAAGACATTGGTAACCTCCAAACTCTGGACCCCACCCAGTTTGGGTTTGTGAAAGGCAGATCATGCCTTCTGAACCTGATCGACTTCTTTGAGGCAGTCACCAAAGCTGTAGACGAGGGTAAGATGGTGCACACAGCCTATCTTGACCTCCCCAAGGCTTTCAAGGTTGGGAGGGTGGACTAATGGTTAAGGTGTCTGCCTTACACACATGAGGTGCAGGGTTTGAGTCTCACAAGGGATAACTGGCTAGGCTTAAAATGGCTCACAAGGGCAGTTAGCCTAGTACTAACCTATGAACCTATGAACCTATGGACACCATCCCCCATTCTGGAATTATAGCTAAACTCACTAAACTAGGTATAAATCCCTACATCACAAGATGGGTTGCCAATTGGCTCACTGACAGAACCCACACTGTAAAATTTGCAGACTCCAAATCTGGCTTCAAACCAGTGACAAGTGGAGTACCACAGGGTTAAGTCCTGGGACCTCTCCTGTTTAGTACAGGCTAACACAGAAGGCCTTTGGCTAACAAAGTTCACAGATGACTGCAAACTAGGAGCCATAGCTGAGTCCCCAAATGGTGTGGACATCCTACAGAAGGGGCTCACTGAAAGAGATACCTGGGCTTGGAGCCATGGCCTCAAGCTCAATGCCAAAAAGTGCACTGTCATCCCCTTTGGTAAAAGCTCTGTACCCATGAAATACCACATAGGTGGCAGTCTACTTAATGCCGAATGTGTGATAAGAGACCTGGGCACCCAGGTGGACAGTAGTCTCTCCTTTGATAATCACATCACCACAGTAGTCAGGAAATCCTTCTACGTGGCACACCTCATCACAAAAGGGTTCCATTCTACTCGACACTCATTAGACCCATTATAGAGTACAACGCCACTTTTGGAATGTACCTCACAAGACATCTGCAGCAGCTGGAAAGGCCACAGAAGTACCTCACAAAGAGGATTACTGGCTTCAAACAGATGCCCTACACTGACCGTCTCAAAAAACTCCAGCTTTACTCCATAGCATATCACCTACTCAAAGGTGATCTCTGCCTAACATATGAAGCAATTTCAAACCCACAGCTGTTGGACATGCTACACCTAAAGAAATCCTAATCCCTCTGAGCTACATGCTCTAGGGACCTAAACCTTTTCACCACAATAAACAGGACATGCTGGAGGGATAGACTCCTGTTCCAGAGACTTCCCATACTCTTGAACAAGCTACCCATCTATGTCAAGCGAAGTTCCTCATTAGCACTCTTCAAGAAAAACCTTGATAAGTGGATAGCATTGGGAGGGTGGCCTAATGGTTAAGGTGTTTGCCTTGCAAACACAAGGTGCAGAGTTTGAGTCTCACAAGGGATAATTGGCTAGGCTTAAAATGGCTTGCAAGGGCAGTTAGCTTAGTACTTATCTATGAACCTATGAACGTACACCCCGGGGATCGCTTCTGTGGCTCTGCTCAACATAGGCACAGGAAAATAACTTTCTTGGGTGGCGTAAGCCAGGGAACCTTGTTGGCTAGGCTTACTTAGGCCCTTGGGCTGATAGCCTAGTACCTACCTATGAACCTATGAACGCCTGAGTGATAAGCTTTGTACACAGTTCCCAGCCATGCACTTCCTCCAATGTACTGGACATCTCATCAAGTATAGTTCACTGGAACCTTAGCATGCCTGCTAGTAGTTAAACATCCAAAGTAAAACACTGAGGACAGAGACCCACTTGCCTACACATGTGAAAGATGCACAAATGGGCCCTAGGTGGTTATGGCATTTTTCAGAGCCAATGCGGCAATAATAGAGCCCAGTGCAGGATTCCTTAGCTAATAAATCCCAGTCCTTGGAAGCAGGGAGATCTTGTCCTGTCTCCTGAAAATGGCAGCTCTCATGTTGGATTCTTTCCATTCTTCTGTGGAGACAGTCATTAACATGTCATCTATGGGGGGACTGTCCAAGAAGGTGAAGAGAGAGACATGAATACCTCCTGTAAACTGTATCTGAGAACCATAAGGTAGATTTGAGGCACTGCAAAATTGCCTTAGACTTTCGGTTATTAGCAGTACTAAAGAATCTGTCTCACTTTGAGGTCTATATGTGGGTCTGAAGACTCATAGGGGGTCGAGGTGTTTCCACTTACACCAGCTCTTAGTATGCCTCCTTAGGTAAGAATGATTCAGACAGGATGCACAGAAGCTGAAGTAATCTCAGACTCCCTAGACCTTTTCTGCAGAAGGTCTTTTTTTAACTGGCTGCAGGGAAGATCTTGCAGGTTGCAGAATGGAAGCAATCCACAGGTAATGCTGGCAGCAATGCAGTCCATAAGGGAGTCATACACTATCAAGGTCATCATGCTGGCATGGAGACTGGCACCAGTTTCTATATCTGCACAGAGAACATCAGCATCAAAGGCTCAACATTGTCCCATGACAATGAGAATAGCACAGGTTCGACACTGAACCCCAGCACCACACACACCACCAACAGTCCAAGTGTTCATAATCTGAGAACTCTGAACTCGAGACCAATACTGCCATTATCAACACCAGGCCCAATGCTGAGGTCTTAACTACAGGCCTAGGTCACACTGAAACACTCAATGCCAATGTCATGAAGCTTAAACAACTGCTGTCAACAAAGGCACCAACAGGAAAAGAATAAGCCTTGCTGGTGTTGAAGCCTGCTGGAAACAAAGCAGTCACAACATAACTGAAGTCTGAACTGGTCCCACTGAGGACACTGGCAGAGATAAGGGCAGGGTGACACTATTCCTATCTGGCCAAGAATGAGGGGGCTGGGATACACTCCAACTCCATCTGCACCTGAAGCACAGCCCTTGAGAACTTCCTGTAATCAACAAAGGAAAGACATGTGGGAAGAAACTGATCTGAATGACTTAGTAGAAAAGGACCGGGAAATAGAAAGTCAGCAAACCCATCTCTGACAGAGGAGAATACTGTCCCTTCTGAATGAATGAGACTTGTACACACTATGAGGAAAACCTGTCAAAACGTGCACAGAAAACTGGAATACACTGGCATCAATGGATGATTCTATATCTTTCTGTATGGATTTTCGATGAAAAAGCTAGATGGAAGCTTATACGTAGCCTTAAAAGTTTTTTTTTTTTTTTTTTTTTTTTTTGCCCATCCAAGATGGAAGCTTCCTGATTATCAACAATTTATCACAAGTGTCACAATTCTATTAAAGGTAACCAGCACCTAAGCAAACAACACATTTCATGTGGTGGTCCTATGCAGGCAGCATATGCCCACAAGGCTTGTACCTTTTAAAGTCTGACAATGAGTATAAATAGGATGATACCATACATAATTTGAGGGGACCCAACCACCGGATAAAGCATTTAAGTGTTGCCTCTATATATTAGTACTACAAGGGGTAGTGCTGGGGTAAATATATCTAAGTTATGCTTAAATATAGACAGGAATGGACTTTGTTTTATGTGGATGGGCAGTCTGTTCCACAACATTATCCATGGTAATGTTACAAAACCCATACACACAATGACTTTTCAGTAAGTAGAACACACCTAAGTACAACAGAACATTTCTAGACATTATGGAACAGAACAAATCAACAGTTGCCTTCCTATCTAGCGAACACACATTCCATCCATCATCCATCCATCCTCAACCTCTTTTGCCATTTTACACATGGGGATGGGGTGTCACTTCGGCAGTGACAATCATCTCAAGCCAAGGTTTACACTGCTGAGTGGCTAGCCCTGCCACAGTAATTAATTCATACCACTCACTCGCGCACACGCACACACACACACACACACACACACACACACACACACACACACACAGACACACACACAGACACACACACACACACACACACACACACACACACACACACACACACACACACACACACACACACACACACACACACACACACACACACACACACATTACCAGCTAAATAACAGGAAAAGTGTGCAACTAGGAAACAGGAATAAAAATAACAGTCCATGTCAGAGACAAACAAAGAAAGGACATATCTCAACAAATGTGATTCCACATTGGAAAAAAAAAAGAAACAGTCTGGATGCAGAAAAGAATCAAAAACTGAGCGCCGATGAAAGTGAAAAAGAACACAAAAATAATAGACAGGAATGCCAAGCCCCCCCAAAAAAAAAAAAAAGCCTGGGGTCATTTTAACAAGCAACAAGCAGCATGGAACAGATGGAGAAAGAATTTTTGGTAAAGAGGAACAGCTGAAGCCTATGAAAGAACGATCGATGCAAAGCAGCCTGTAAACTAGATTTTTAGTAGAGGAGGTGGAACCAGATTATGTCAAATCAACTCATTTTGTTGTATACAAATGCAAAAGGATTTATAGTGTTACATATAAACAAAACATTGCAAGCTATCTGTGAACTTCTGCCAAATAAACTGTTAAATCCTAAACAGTCCTGCCAAATCAGAAAATGCTTGTAGAAGAACAGGAGATCAGCTATCTGTCCCATTATTAAAATGGGTGTCATCTGAACTCTTATTAGCCTCTCAGAAGTATTGTCACAACAGGAAACTAGCAGAAAAAGGTATGCATTACCCTGTATGAGAAATTCAAATCTAATAATCTTGACGATACCATTAGCTTTCTGTCCTGACAATTACAAAATCTAACATTTATAACTTGTTCACCTATGTCTACGAGTACATGCAAATGAAATTTCCACATATATAATTTGCGAATGCACCTTTTTGACATCTACACATGCAATGAATATATTAAAATGAGAAAAAAGAACAAATATGCTCAGCACTTCTTCATGAGTGACAGTCTAAAATGAATGAATGTGAAATGTCAAGCTACTGTGACTGCTCTGGGTCTGTGAGACCTTTTTTTTTCTGAATATTTCATTATATCCTACAGATTACTGGAAACGCTCAATTCATTTACAAAATGAACCTTTCCTGAATTCAGATCAAGACCTAAACTGTCTGCACGCCCAACTGTGAAACCAGCTGACAATGAAAATGTGCAGTGGAATTACTGACAGATGACTAACAAAAAATGTGCTATCCCTTTGCTTTTCAGAGGCATTCTTTTTTATGTTTATTGTTATCATAAAACTTTTATTTCTGATAATCTGATGAAACCTGAAGGAATTTTTTTCACACTCTATAATAATCTTTTCATCCCTTGCTAATCTTTTCCCTAAATTTCAAATGAGTTTTATCAATCATTGCATTTTCAAATACTAAGTTCCAAGTATAACAAACCTTGCTCTCCCTTGTCTACAGAATGCTCTCAAAATAATGACAATAATAATAATAATAATAATATAAATAGTAAGCTCTTGTTCACTGATATTCAGCAATTAAAACTAATGCACCTACGGCTCAAAAAAATTCAAGTTGATATGGTAGCAAATTATAAATACCACATTTCAGGAAAATTAAGGCTCATGTCTAGCGACCATTTATCACTTTGGTTTGTGAAGGAAATTCAGTTAATGTTTCTAAGGGCCTAACATCTTAACATGTCTGGAGTTTTAGTTTATTGGCTCAAGGAAGGTGTATACAGCATATGCAAGTGCAGAAATAACAGATTGTGAGTACTAATAACAGATTATCTTC